>NC_092351.1:68168623-68256774 GCF_963676685.1 Mytilus edulis
TCCCCTTAAATGTCTTATTTGACAAAAATTGATTCTAAAAAACAAAAATTTGATATTTGTTTAAATATTTTCTTTATATAAATAAACAAGTCTTACCAATGAATTGCAAATCTATCTCCAAATTTGCAGATTTGGACACCATTTGTTCTTCCCACAATTTATTTTAAAATTCTATGTCATAGTTTTTTATGCACGAAATTGTGTTTTTCATGTACAATCTAACCAAATTTAGGCAACTTTGAACGACCTATAGCTTGGATATAAAGATATGCTTGCACGTCCCCTCACGCATTCACGATGTCCTCAATCAGAACTGATCCCCTCACGCATGAAATGATGAAATTTTGTAGTTTTTAGATTTATTAAGACGTCTATCAACACTGGACAGCGAACACGCCGCCAAAAACAAAATTCATACTCATTGACCGAACAAAAACTAAATTTGAACTTGTAAGTATGTTAATAGAACCATTTCCAAATTTAAATGTCACTTTTAAAGGCAATTTCTCGTGGGGCAACTGATTTTGTAGGAGTTTAACTCCATGTACAACAGTAAATGATGCATGTATCTCTTCGTTAAAGTATTTACCACATCATAGCATTCTCTGATTTTCAATATTTTGATCAGTTGAATGAGAAAACTGCAATTTAGAAATGCATATACCTTTTGAAGCGGTGACAATTACTCCACTCAAGCACAACCGGAAAATCCTCTCACGGTTTTCATTGCAGAACCAATTGTTCTGCGTGTGTAGATTACCAGTCGTGTTTCGCAGCAGTATCTATCTTTCATGAGATTTTTACGTTGTGGAGATCCATGAAATTTCAGCCATTGTTTTTCATATTCGCAAGCAATATTACACTGATTCTGTAGTGTTTCGTTCCAATACGGTTTATAAAAGGATTTCGTCCTTTTGTTTTGTATTTGTTTCACCACTGGTAATCTATTGCTCATTTCACGTTGGACAAGCTCTTGAAATTCATTGTAAGCACTTTAGATATCCTGGTCGACGTGAATAAAATTTTCTATTTTCGTAATTGTGTCTCGAACCATTTGTTGCACACTTTCGTCTGTAAGAAAATCATTTGGAACGTTTTTGGTATTGCGGCTGATCCTTTTACTGACTTTACAATCGTAGTTTTCACTATTTTGTTTCATAACACATTTAAGATCACATAGTAGGATGGAATGATCTGGGATACTTTCCGGGTGATAATTCACAGAATCAATTACATCTGACATACGTAATACTTTAAAATCTGAAATACGGTTTAATTGCTCATACGGCACACAAATATAATCCACAACAGACTTTCCGGCTGGTGATATATATGTATAATCGTTAACGCCTAAACGACCATTTAGCATAGCAAAATTGTTATCTGATAAAAAAAAATAGCTAAATAGATCTCCGTTATGATTTTCGATAGAACCAATAACCGATCTAGGTATAATCTTTTTGCTTATTTAAAAGAATATGTACCATTATTTCAACATCTTGATACATTTAATAAACAAAAACACATTCTAAACCCCATCCCTGAACTTGTTTGTCATATTGGAGTCTTCATTAAGCAGTCTTTAGAACTGAGGGGGTCAGACCCATGTCAGACAAGCTCATGATTGTGTTTTATACATCAATTTATAATTTGAACTCTTAAAATATGTTCTATTATATTATATTGTATTTTATTGTATTGCATTGTGTTTAAAATGTATAAATGTTTGTTTGTATTGCTTGACCCATATGGGTGTAATTTTGCAATAAAGATATAAAATTAATAAAAACCTTAACAATAACCCCCCCCCCCCCAAAAAAAAAAAAAAAAAAAATTGATAAAATAAAAATCTATTTACATATTTTTTCCAAGGGTAAATTTTGGAAAATGTGAGTATATACTCGTTGTCAATAGTGAAGGACAGATTGGAACTAACCAGAAATATTTATTTAAAAAATTTTACGCACTTGTCGCCCCTTCGTTTATACGCCTGGATAGAAAGTTACGGACTATAGCGCAATTTAAAATATACATGTTTACATTGAACATAAGAAAGAAACATACATTTTGTGTAAATAAGGGTAAAAATTTTGTATATAGCCTAGTCCAGCAGTATGCCAACAGTATCATGTAATCATCGAATGTCGATAGACTATTGTATACAAAAAGAAGGACAATCACTAGCTTTAAGTTATACTTGTACAATCACTAGCTTTAAGTTATACGTGTACAATCACTAGCTTTAATTTATACTTGTACATTCACTAGCTTAACGTTATACGTGTACAATCACTAGCTTTACGTAATGCTTGTAGAATCACTAGCTTTAAGTTATGCTTGTACAATCACTAGCTTTAAGTTATGGTTGTACAATCACTAGCTTTACGTAATGCTTGTAGAATCACTAGCTTTAAGTTATGCTTGTACAATCACTAGCTTTAAGTTATGCTTGTACAATCACTAGCTTTAAGTTATGCTTGTACAATCACTAGCTTTAAGTTATGCTTGTACAATCACTAGCTTTACGTTATGCTTGTAGAATCACTAGCTTTAAGTAATGCTTGTAGAATCACTAGCTTTAAGTTATGCTTGTACAATCACTAGCTTTAAGTTATGCTTGTACAATCACTAGCTTTAAGTTATGCTTGTACAATCACTAGCTTTAAGCAAGGGTATGGAAGCAACTGAAGAGTACACAAAACAGACAATAGTGCACACGTCGAAAGGTGTTGCCTCGGTTCCTTGATTGAATTTCGGTTGAAAGTCTGTAATAATCTTAACGTCTATTTTCTATTAAGACAGTCAGATGTACCATAGCAGACAAATATGTACACCTTAACTTCATTCCATACACCGAATATAATTGACCTATTGCTTATAGTATCCGAGAAACGGACTTGACCATGTAACTTTAATCTTGATCACTGATCCACGAAACGCGCTTGAGGTCATATGAATCCTATCTAATGGACATGTTGACAAGTCAAGGAACTAATATACCAACAATAGTTATCCTTTACCCATAATAAGGCAGGGGCGGACCCAGGATTTTAGAAAGGGGGGACGAAATTTTTAAAGATCGCCGAGCGGAGTGAGGCTAAAAAAATTGGGGGGGGCTAAAAAACATAAAATAAGTGTAAAATGCACATTTTAAACGGTTCCTAATTTGAGCATGTATATTTTATAGTTGCTGTAAAGTGTAAGGGTTGGAGATTTTTGATGCTGTATCCTCCCTATTAATTGTCTATCATAAAATAATAGTATGGATCCAAAGCTATGTACTGCTATATTACATGTGGGACTTGTCAGTAAAAAATAGACATGGAAAATTCTCGTTTGTTGTATGTTAAGTTAGAATAACCTCACAGATTTCTTTTTATAAACCAGATATACGCCGGGCTATTCAATAAAATTTACAATACGACCGACACGGTTTAAGAAAGTCAAACAAGTACTTTTTATCCAAATGTTTGGTTGATATGTTTCACCCAACAAAATTAAGGGAAGTGATGGGTTCCAAAATAACCAAAGGCTACAAATGAGTCTAAAACGACAAAGAGTTTATGAATGAAGGTCGACAAAAAGAGACATAAAGGCCACATCCAGCAGCCGGTTGCAGTTTGGTCTTGAAAAAAGTATTAAATATAACAGTTCGCAACTTCGGCGAAACAGACATTCCAGTCACGCATGCAAACCCCCGCCCCCAAAAAATAAGCTCGTTTTTTTATTCATCATTTTTAATGCTAAATAATTCTGTTGAAAATTTTCGTTTCTAATAGCAAAAAAGGTGGACAAGATTATTGTTTTCAATCCAGATACGGCCAGAATTTTTGTTTTTAAAAGGCAGAGTCAGATTTTTTCTTTCAAATATATATCTCGCACTGCCTTCTCAAACAAATGGTTCGTTCCTTAGACTTTAAATATATCTAGAGCTTATACTGATTGGGGATCATCATTCAGCTATGTTATTTCTAGTTAAAATAGGCTGGGGCGTTTGGGGTTACATGTATGCATGTATTCGTAGGTAAACAATATTGCTGTGGAACTTTTTATCATGAAAGTGTAATAGAGTATAACTTTCTGTCTCGTGGAATTGTGAAATAGAAGTCAATACGTTCTTGCTCAATCCTGTTTCGCTTTGAAGATGTCATGATTGTCATCCTCAGTCTATCCATGTGTTACTGTAATTTGAATTTCAAAATGACTGAGCGACGTTTTTAAGGCGAATTGGCCCCAACTCCACCGTAGCGGCGAATCACATGAGTTTGACATAATCAGTAAATAACAGCAAAACATATTATAAAAAAAGAATTGTCGCATGAAAAATAAATACACGGGAAATGGCAAAGTTCTCGAAGTCTTGTCTGATTAATCAGTTTACCAAAAAAAAAGTCCAATCAAAGGGGGGGGGGGGGGGCGTACGCCCTCTACGCCCCCTCTGGATCTGCCATTGGATGTTGAGAATTCTATTTGGTCTTTGCCTTGGGTCCAAACTGATTTTCCTTAAGATACATAGCGGATTCGGCTTGTTCACCATCTATTTATCCATTTATAATGTTCAGTGAACTTCAGTGCTAGCTAGGAATCTTTTAACTTTTATCCGACTTGCATAATTGTCCTCCCCGCAACCTCGTGTGTCGTCCTCGTGTACGGGGTCTACATGTAAAATGCACGGAAGGCACATTTTCAAAATTAAAATTATGTCTTGAAAACTGCATAAATGTTCTCAAAAATTTAGTGAAAAGTCTCCAGATATTCTTTTTAGGGTCACTCCACCATGTAACGATGTCGCCTCGTCTTAATTGTAAGATTTGGGTTGGGACTAGCTCAAGCAATAAAAACACGTCTTACGTTGACGACATTTAAAACATAATAAAAGAGAGAGTGTAAATAAAAAGGCGTTTCCGGACAACACTTGTACAATTCCGTAAAACATATCAAACTGAATTACACATATATAAAACATATATATATATAAATATATAACAGCTGACTAATTTGATAAAGCAACTTTATTGCGGGTTTTTTCCGCAACATCTTTCTGTTGGAATTATCTACCAATTGCAGGATCTGAAAGTATAAATAAAACTTTTAAATAAACATGCATCGGCTGACTCAAGCGTGTGTCTGTCGAACGGAATCGGTTTATTAAGTCAAGTTACAGTATGTCGCAGATTTCAACAACATTTTGCATATAACTCTGGCTCGATGAACTACAATTGAAAATCGAAAAAATTATGCATTTTTCTCATTTGTCATTTGAAATATTAGATTTGATTTTTTTTTTAAATGGGTGAACTTTCGTATAAAGAATGCACATAAAATCGTTGAAAAAAACATCTAAAACTTGTCTTAAAATCAACAAATCTCTTATTCTACTCAATAAAAGTCTTAAAATCAGTAAATCTCCTATTCTACTCAATAAAAGTCTTAAAATCAGTAAATCTCCTATTCTACTCAATAAAAGTCTTAAAATCAGCAAATCTCTTATTCTACTCAATAAAAGTCTTAAAATCAGCAAATCTCTTATTCTACTCAATAAAAGTCTTAAAATCAGCAAATCTCTTATTCTACTCAATAAAATTTAAAATTAAAAAAATACTATTTGTTGTTGAGACATAAATTTTTGTTTTAATGATGCAAAATACAGAAAGGGTCACCTTCTTCGTTTTTACGGGTATAAATCATTCAAGGTTTTATGTTAATTGTGATAAATCACACAAAACGTCGATATGATAGTTAAGTCATCGCGTTGCATGCCGTAATTTATGACGCTTGACTATAATTGATTATAAGACAAAAAACGAAGTCGGTGACCATATGTTTCTTTTATGTCATTAAAACAGAAATTCTCAGTTGAAGTTCAACGAACCAAGGTTGTAAGCAAATTTTTTAGCATAATCTGCCACTTAGCCCATTTAGTCTTCCTTGACCGAATAAACATATTTTAAAAGAATTTTGAAATTGTAAATGTCAATTCAATTAATAAACATTCTGAATACACTGTCACTTATAACAAAACAATAATCTCATAAAGTCGAAAGACTGGGATTTATTCAATGTATCCAATCAAATAATTGAGGGTTGATCAAAACCAATTTAGAAAATATCAAAATTTAGAAAAGATTAAAAATCATTGTAATAAAATTGAGAATGAAAATGGGGAATGTGTCAAAGAGACAACAACCAGACTATCGAGCAGACAACAGCCGAAGACCACCAATTGGTCTTTAATGCAGCGAGAAACTCCCGCCCCCGGTAGCCTCCTTCAGCTGCCCCATAAACAAATATGTATACTAGTTTAGTGCTAATTGGACGTCATACTAAACTCCGAATTATACACAAGAAACATAAAATAAAAAATCTTACAAGACAGAGCCAGAGCCTCCTTCCTGATTAGGGACAGGCGCAAAAATGCGACGGGGTTAAACATGTTTTTTAAAATCTCAACCATCCTCCTATACCTAGTATTCCTATGCCAATGTAGAAAAAACAATCGTCCAATGTCAGAAGAGGTAACAAAAGAAAATAAACAAAATGTCAATAATACATAAATAACAAAGGACTACTAACAGTTACTGACATGCCAGCTCCAGACCTCAATTATACTGATTGAAAGATTATACCTTCATCATAAAATATATGAGAAGAACATAACCCGTGTCATGCTAACAACTGGTTTTATAATAAATGTGTTTAATTCCGATGCAAAGACCCTATAGACCCTCACAATAACGACAGATGCTTCAAAGACAGGGTTTGGGGGTCACATGAACAATCAGATTTTTCAAGGTTTTTGGTCTGTTCAAGAACAGAAACAACACATAAATCTCTTGGAATTGGAAGCTGTAATTCGAACAGTACAACATTTCCTACCACAATTACAAAATCAAAATGTGCTACTCAAATGCGACAACACAACAGTCGTACAATATGTAAACAAACAGGGGGGGGGGGGGGGGGGGCACCAAGTCCACACACCTTTGTTACAAGACATGGTGTCTAATGAAAATGGCTATGCAGAACAATCTGACATTCAGAGCAGCTCACATAGCGGGGAAATTAAACCTTCTTGCAGATCATCTGTCTCGAAACAAAATACAACCCACAGAGTGGACACTGAACAATCAGATAGTTCAATCAGTGTTTGAAATGTGGGGAGAACCAACAATAGATTTGTTTGACTCAGTACACAATCACAAGATACCAGTGTTTTGTGCTTGGATACCTCACCCCAGTGCTCTAGCAGTAGATGCTCTGTCGATATCATGGGAAAAAATGTGGGCATATGCATTTCCACCAATATGTCTAATTCCAAAAGTACTGAAACACATGAGTCAATTCAATTGTCAACTAATTCTGATAGCTCCAATGTGGCCAAGAAGACATTGGTACACAGAGTTTCTTCAACAATCAGTAGCAAGTCCAATAAAACTAACAATAAGGCAAAATCTACTGTCTCAACCAAAAACAAACATTTACCATCCAAATCCCGAGGTGTTCACGCTAACAGCTTGGCTGCTCTCCACAAAAAAATCAGAAATAAGGAATTTTCAAGAGAAACTAGAAAGCTTCTCAGAGCATCATGGAGATCTGGCACACAGCAAGACTATGCTTGTAAATTCAAAAGATTTCATAGTTGGTGTAGTGAACGGGAAAAAGGTCCCTATGCAGCTACTTTAGCAGAATGTGCAGATTTTTTTTTATCTCATTTGTACACTTCAGGTTTACAATACCGTACTATAGCATGTTATAGGTCAATGTTATCTTCATTGCTATCTCCAATAGATAATGTTCCAATTGGGCAACATCCCTATATTATTAGACTACTTAGAGGGGTTTTCAATTCTAGACCTCCTAAAGTAAATTTAGTCCCAGAATGGGATTTACAAAAAGTGTTGGACATGTTAAAAAAAGTCTCCTTCTGAACCTTTATTGAAAGCTGATATTAAATGCTTAACTTATAAAGTGGTTTTTCTTACAGCAATCACAACGTACAGGAGGTGCTCAGACTTACAAGCATTGAGGATAGGAGAGGGGTTTGTGAATGTTCAGAAGAAAGGACTTGTTTTCTTGAGACCAGGTTTATCAAAACAAGATAGACCAAATCATTGTGGAACTAAAATTGCTGTGCCTTACTTTGAACACAATAAAAAACTGGATCCTAAAAGAGCCATTGCGAATTATTTAAAACGTGCAGAAGAAACGAAGAAAGACTAAGGAAAACTTTTCTTGTCAACGGGTAAACCATTCAAACCGGTTACATCGCAAACAATTTCTAGGTGGTTAGTGAATACAATGGCATATGAAAATACAGATTTCAAAGTAAAAGCTCACAGTACGAGAGCAATTGGACCTGCATGGGCCTTATTCAATGGGGCTAGTATGAAGAGTATTTTAGAGTCAGCTGACTGGGTACAGATACTACTTTCATCAACTTTTATTTGAGAAATGTAGATGTTAAGGTTTATCCTGATGTGTATATAAGAGATTGTTTTTAAAATCATAAAAAAAACTGATATATTTTTACTGCAATGTGCAGTTCGAAAAAAAAAAGATAAAAAAGATAAAAAGACTAAAGAAAAGAAGGAAAAAATAAAGACATTGTAAATATTGTATAGTGTACAGAAGAATGTTTTTAAAATGAACAAGTGGTATGAAGTAGAGATTATACCCCAGATGAAGAGACGCAGAGCCATAGGAAATTACCCTACCATCAGAGAGGTATGGCTTTGTAATCTATCCGTATGTATATTTCTCAGGTGGTAAGCAGAAAATAAATGAAATGAAATTCTAAATTTGTTTTCAAATTCAGATTTTATGAATGAAGTTTTCTACTTACCACCTGATAATTACCCACCCAACCTCCCCACGTAATTTTCTATAGTAGTAATAATGTTACTGAAAAATAGAAAAAAAAAACTGGGGTAAAGTAAAGCATGTAGGTGACGTAGTTCCGGTTGGAAGTATCTCCGTCATCTAGATGTTTTATTTTAATTGCAAAGTCTGGACTGGTAAGGAAAGTGGTATCTAGTAAAAATACAAGGGCAGATATAGTATCAAAGCATGCCCAATGACATAGTTCTTTTGTTTGTTGCTACTAAAAAATGACCTAAAAGAGTTTTGAACATATGTATTCACATTCTGACTTTAAAAATGCAACGTATGCAATTTATCAAGTGCTGCTGACAACGAGTTTTTGACACTCCAGAAGTAATTCATTCCACTATTTTCAAAGACTTTATTTAAACAATTTAGAACAAAAACAATCGGACTGTTTTATGACAAAACAATAAACGAAAATAGATATAAGAGACAGCTACCAAACAAGATCTTGACTGAGTACAGTCCCATAAAGAATGTAGCAGGGTCAGCATATTCGTTGGCGCTCAACTCTTCGTCTATAAACCTAGGGCAATGGCGTGACAGCACAACATAAAACAAACTAAAAATCAATTAAAGTCTTTTGACTCATCAGATCGGCAAGATGCATAAAAACAAGTACAAAGTATCTCGCATTAGTTAATTATCAGTTTTGTTCGGTCACGAGTTGAATATTTTTCGATATTTGAATTCTTTAATTTAAAGTAATAACGTGTTCACACTATAAAATATGCACCGGGTGTGAACCCGGGTTAACTAACCCGAAATATTTACCCCAGTTCACACTTGATAAAAAATTACCCGGTTTGGTTTGATTTTCCATCTCAACAAAAATAAAAACGTAGGGCGCCAAAATT
Source organism: Mytilus edulis (assembly GCF_963676685.1). Lineage (NCBI taxonomy): Eukaryota > Metazoa > Mollusca > Bivalvia > Mytilida > Mytilidae > Mytilus > Mytilus edulis. The sequence goes on from NC_092351.1 coordinate 68,178,364, forward strand.
GTAACCCGCATCCGTATGTCCACTGTACATATTTTTTTCCATCACAGATGCATTATTTTAAAGTTTGAAATATTTCACCAACATTGAGTTCAATCACCATCAACCGCTTTTCTTTTTTTTTCTTTCAAATAACGTCACTTTATCCAAATTGCACCTTTTTTCGACCAAAAAGTGATATAGGTTTCATCGTTTGTCAATGTCCAGGTTTTCAACATAGATTAATACACTTATATCCCTCTTTTTGTCGTTATATTTATATGATAATATAATTCATGACCCAAAATATACGGTAGCTAGACGTCTGTCAAAATATGACGTCATTGAACAACCTCACATTAACTTTACTTTGCGTTCACACTTAGAAGTGAGGTAGTTAATCCGGGTTCGCCCCACATAACTCCACCTCAAATGAGAGGTAATTTTAATCCGGGTTCGCCCAGGGATAAGACTGAGGCGTTCACACTGCCTAAATTTAACCCGGATTAACTAATTCGGGTCGGACCCGGTTTCAAAAAGGCATAGTGTGAATGGGGTATAATTAAGAAATAATTCATGGGGGCTTGAATATATCGCTAAGGGGTAAAATACTTTGCTTAAAGGGCCAACCCGTGGTAAAATCACGATATATTCAAGCCCCTATGAATTATTTCGATTCTAATAAGACTAGTTTTTTTTTAAAATTAAACGACACATTTTTTTTCAAAAAAATAATTCTTCTTTAAATACTAGAAGCACAGCATTCACTTTTTGGGACTGATTCTGATACCACCTATTAAAGTGGTTCGGGCAAAAATTTAAATCCGGAATAAAAGACTTACAAGAAAAGGGTATCAGTGAACTAATATTCGCCTCAGTTATCATTATTAACTTTGCTATTGTCAATTTAGGATTAAATTTTAAATTATTTAACATATCTAACCCTATACCCATATTTCTGAATTTCTCAAAGAGCTGAACCCGACCTATAGCTGCAAAAGCGTGATCAAAGTCGGCATTGATGATGTTTACTGGCATTGTTGAAAATATTGGATGTATAATTCAAAATCAAACTTTGAAAAAAAAAAGTTTTTTTATACATACTTTTCAGTAATTCTCCGCAACATGTGCAGTCTTCATCAATCCGGCCATCACCATCGTTGTCTGAAAAAGATATAATTATTTTTGGCAATCAAGTTAAAGTTATATTAAATACGAGATTGTGTTACTTTGTACTATTCACAAATCATGATGAAAAGAGAAAATTAAAGGTTTTTACTTTTTAAAATTCAACTTTCTATATTGTGTATTTTAATACAATATTCAAGTTTTTGATACTCGGACAATACAAAAGATTGAATGGAGAGCACACATTTGATTTTTGTTGTTGTGCTAGTTGTCAGTAACTGCGAGTACTCTCAGAGTAATTAGTGTCTATTTGTTGTTGTGGTGAGCAAGTAACCGGCTACGTCCACTAGATATGGGTTTTTTTAACATGTATTTGTGTATTTATTTATGTAGTTGTATCCATTTGCTGTCTTTTTTCAACTAATTTTTATAGTTCATTCTTTTGTACTATTACACCACTTTCAAATGTAAGTAGAAGCATTCGGATCCCCCTTACATGTTTAACCCCGCCACATTATGTATGTATGTGCATGTCCCAAGTCAGGAAATGTAATGGTTGTCGTTTTAAGATGTGCTACATATTTATTTTTCGATCATTTATTTTGTACATAAGTTTAGACACATTCTGTTATAATAAGTAGTTTTCATATATTTAATTCTATATATTAATGTTCTTTTTAGCAACATTAGCGATAGATCAAAATTTCAGATATCAGTTACCTTAAGGAAGATTCAGTATAAGTGCTAGTTGTTTCAGAGGAGAAGATGTTTAAATGTAAGCTTATATGTTAAATTGTATTTAAAAGGCCATAACTGGGATCAATCGATGATTTTGGTAAAATACATTCAATTAAAGTTTGAAGATATTTGGCCCAGTAGTTTCAGAGGGGATTTTTAAAAATAGTTTACGATGACAGACGACGGACGCCAAGTGATTGCATAAGCTACAACGAGACCCTTCAGACCCGTTGGGCTAAAAAAACTTATTTAAGTCTTGGTTATGCTAGATTATTTGCTTGCACGATTATTTATTCTGCCTCGCTGGATGATATCAATACTAAATTGTCAGCATACATGATCATGGCAATTAAGATCATAAGATCATTCTATCTGTTTAAAAGGTACCACCAATTCATAGTACGAAAATAGGTCGAAAAAATGTTCCCTTGAATTTGTCAGTTAAGCCTGCATTAGTAAAACATTTTTGGGTCATAGATACTTTGGTATTTCCAAGCACTATTATCATTTTTTTATTTGGGGCTTCTATAGAATATTGTGGAAACTTGAGGTAACTAAAGCTTGTACAAAGGTTAGAAAAGGGGAACAATTTGATAGGTAAGTTTAGGTGGTTCTTTTCACTGATTGCATTTAACGTAGAGGATTGTAGCTTTCATTGCTTACCAGTGAAGCACAGGCTTGCCAAAAATAATGGTTCGGCGGTTTGTACGTTCATCTTGCACTATCTTGTCTGCGCAAAACATTTAATACTGTGTAGCCATATCATTCTAAATTCTTTGTTGATTATATATTTATCTTTGAAAACAAAAGGAGCCGGTTTTACATTTCACACATACTACTATGGTACAGAGAGGGTTTGATTGCACATGAGACATAATTATGAAGAAAGCAAAAATTGGTTGATCGCCCATGAGACATGTTTATAATATGACGCAGTTCGGATCTTTGATTAATTATCTTATAACATTAGAATCTTATTTGTTCTTGCAATATCTATTAGTGTGTTTCAATCAAAATTTAACATTGATTATTTATTCTATAATAGGGGCCCAGGGACTCCAGTTGTTGATATATTCCTCTACAGAGAGGTTTTTAAATGAAATGTATGTTTCTTTTAAGTACAAATGTTTCTTTAAATTGTTTAAAATTTGGCAAAACTTCTTGTAATTTTGTTCGGTAAATTATAGTATTTTGAAAGTAGAATAGTCTTATTTTTAACAAAATTCAATTTAACATTTTCGTAGATACCAAATAGAATAATCATAATATTCAAAGGCAGTTCAATATTTGTCATTTCAAAAATCCAAATATTTAGTGCATGCGAGAGACTGGCGACCATCGGACAGTTCCAAAAATAAATGTTCTATGGTCTCTGGTCCTTCTTTACAAAATGTACACATTTGTTACTATTTATGCTACTATTTATTTATTTGTACATATGCTACTATTTATTTTCATCTTGTAAAGTAGTGAATTAGTCCCTATACTTCTAATGGATAACTCTATATTGGAACCAGCAAAGCTTAGTGCTTCTAGTATATTTTGTACATGAAGTGTGTATTTTTTTTTCTTCAGTTAATACCAATCCTATTAAGATGGTTCTCCTTTGCAGCAAAAGTAATATACTCTGTAAATGTCCTTTGAACCTTTTTCTTTATTCAGAAAAGATACTTATGTTAAAAGGTATTATCAATTTGATATCACAAATTATCAATTGGATATAACAGATTATCAATTGGATATGAAAAAAATATTTTATTTGATTTAACAAATTATTAATTTGATTTAACAAATTATTAATTTGATATAACAAATTATTAATTTGACATAACAAATTATGACGCCCAGTGACAGATATATAATGCATATTCAAAACTCATTTTACAGGTTTAATGTTTCTAAAACCCACCCTTACCCCTTTCCCTCTTTATTTGAGAAGGTTTTGGGGACTATTTCCCCTATTTCGTATGTGGAACCTTGTGTCTTAAAATGGACATATCAAAGAGAGAAAGAGATCTATTTGATAAATTTATATTGCATATTTTCAAGTCAAAACGAAACCAACAGTTCTATTTAGATATTGGTGTTTCTAAGAACTTAGAAACATGCAAGGATAACAAAATGCTTCATCCTCTTAAACAAACCTGGCATGTTACTTTATTATTTCAATAGGAACATGAAAGGATTTATTAAACATCCTTCAATTCATCGTTGCATTTGTCTTAAATTAATTTGTTAAAATATATATTTTTGATTTGGAATTTTATATATTTTTGATTTGGAATTTTATTATTTAAAATAAAGAAACATGCGCGAGATTTTGAATGATTGTGGACTTTGAATTTCTTTTGAACACATTACACGTGTATATCTATGCACCTTAATAACAATGTAACTTAAGGATTTTAGATCATTATATAGCAATGCAAAACATTGAGGTCTATATCTCAAAAGAGTTCACTTATATGATTTATCCTTTGTTTCAAATAGAGAAGGGGCATTATCCTCAATCCATCTTTAAGTAATTTTACACAACAAATTTTCTTTTTGGTTATATCAAATTAATTAATTGTTATATCAAATAAGTATAATCTGTTTTCTCTAATTCTTCGTGAATTTATCCCTTTCTGCACCCATTGGATAATCAAATTGATAAATACAGATGTAGAATCTGTGCATCGAGTGTGATTACGTTGTGCACGATGTTCCTACAACATGACGTTACACTAAAAATGCGGCGTCAAAGAGGGTTTTTGACTTTGATTAATCTTTGCAAGTTTTATTCGTTTTTTTTTATATGTTGTTGGTTGATTCTGGTTCTGTTCTTTTTGTGATATCATTTTATCATAAATTACTTCAAGTTGTGGAAATCGATTTAATAATGTTTACCTTTTAAGTTATTTCACCTAAAAATGCAGTGCTTACTGTCGCAAGTAATGTAGGAAGGAAAAATTGGACGGAAGTACATGTATACGGTTTCCATAAATAATGTGCAAAACTTTGATCATAGGATGTTTAACTTTCATGGTGCATATCATCTATTATTGTAAAATTTCTATAGCTTAATTCAACCCCAATACAAATATATCTGACATTCTGCAAGTAAATCGAAACATTTTCAACCTTGATTAATTTGAATAGAATTGTATTTTTCTTGGCACATAATTTGTCGAAATACACCCCTTCAATTTCTTAAATCTTGGCTTGAGAATTATTTTCCAAGTCTTCTAAAGTTGATTGCTTTAATTGTTTAACTTCTGATATACATTTTAAAATAAAGTAATCTACTCTTGAATTGTCCGTAAAAACGGCTAATATAATCCCGGGTTTTATTAATTCAATGAAACGGTTTTCGTCGCTGTTTTGGATTTGTCTTTCAATTACCTCAATTTCATGCACAAGTTAATATTATTGACGAGAAGTTCCGGCTTCGATAGTACATGTAGTATAGGAATAACTTTCAGTTATAACATGAAAAGCAGGACAAATTGCAAGGTAAAACATTCCGTGGACTTGTATTAAGTCTTTTAATATAATTGGTGAATACACCTTACTGAAGAGACTACTTTAAAAGATCTATTTCGAAGTCCTTCCGCAACATAAATTAAAATTCGCATTTTACATTTAGAGGATTGTCTTGGTGTTTCCAATTTGTCTTTGCAAAAGTTGAACGAAGTTCATGTAATGCGATTTAATTTCCCTTTTCACGATTCTTTTAAATAAATCGATAAAAGCTATTAACGACCAATACAAATTTCAAAATTTAACCTGTGTCGAATCTATGTCCCGGTCGGAGTCTATACATGTAGCAACATGCACTATTCTTTTTTTTCGGCAGCCATCAACATCTTTTTCCAAATTTCACCAAACGATTTGTTTTAATTATCATGAACATTTAATTGAAACTTTAGGACATGTAACGTCGGAAATTAGCGTTTTTCGGATTTTTCGACGTTTTTCGACGTTTGGACAAAATGGCTACCGGTTTGTAATGTGTTGAAAAAATTTATTCCTTAAAGACCCAAATATGTAGTTAATAAGAAAAGAATTTTGGCATTTTTTACTCTTCGTGTATCTAACTTTTGTTTTGATCAATTATAAATAACTTATTGAAATATCAGTTAAAAAATACGCGTTAACTGCTTTGAAAAATGAAATATCAACTTGGACAAAATGGCTACCGCTTGAAAAACAACTGTGTAGAGAAGATTTTATAAAATCTGCAATATTTGAACTAACGAACAATGAGGTAAATATTTGTACTTTTGGTAGATGTTGTTATTGTTTTACTCTTTTTATTCGTTTTCCGCTATAACTTCTTATAAAATTCACTTTCAGACGTTAAGTTACCGAAAAACGTCGTTGGACATTTTTCTCATTCAAGCTTAATATGCGGCCGCTGAGTCAAATGAAATTTGGCAAAATAACGGCTTTAACGCCACAAAGAACCGACACATACCGTTGTTCCTGCCAAGTTTCCGGAAGATCAGAGAATAAGAAATATGATCACTATACATAAGAGTCAAAACAGTTTTTCATAAATGTAACGTTGGACATCCGTTTTTTTTCACATAGCTTTATTTTAATCCTCAAATATACTAGATATTACTAAGTATATGATCAAGAGCTATAAAAACATAATTTAAAACATATATTGAATTTGTTTTATGGTGGTTCGTGTTTGCTAACATTTTTATTTTGTTTTGCGGAGGAACTTTCGAAGATTTGTGTTACAAATCCTAGGGGTTGTAGGAACAGCGTGCGTAACGTAGATACGATATTTATCCACTCGAGACAGTTAAATTTTCAAATTTAAAACGCGAGGCTCGCCGAGCGTTTTAAATATTTAAAATTTAACTGTCGAGAGTGGATAAATAATTAATTACACGAGATTTGGTGGTGGAATCTGTTTCTCTAATAATTTTCAAACAATATGCAGGCAAATTTATGCCTTCTTTTCAGATGATCTGCAAAAAGATGTATTCTTTTTATGTGACGTCATCAGGCATGGTCGTCTTTTTTCATACCATCACAATAGGAAATTCAGAGGAAAGCAAGAAAATTCGACGTCATAATCGGATTTTAACCAATGAAAAACTGACATCAAACGAACCACACGTTGGTTAAATTTTTTTTTACAATGGGTGCAGAAAGGGATAAATTCACGAAGAATTGGAGAATCTGTTATATCAAATAGATAATTTGTTATATCAAATAAATAATGTGTTCTATCAAATTAATAATCTGTTATATCAAATTAATAATTTGTTATAATAAATTGTAAAAAGTAAATAAGCATGGCCCTAAAAGGCTTCCCTACCTTAATTTACTTCGATATTGATCGTGTTAAGCTACTCATTAAGCGAGTGTGCCATTCAAAAATAATGTAAAATGTTTGGTCTAAATTGATATAATTGTTGAAAATTTTAAAATGACATAACTTTGCCCTGATAATGTTACAAGTCTTGCACTGTCCAAATTCCAGCGCTTGCCCAGTTTTTATAGTAAACTCTTGAGCCACCAATGTATATGTTTTCTACCTCCCATAAAGAATACGATATAATCTTGTTTTTTTAATTTGATTTAGGGTTTTCCCAGCATCAAAAACCTCTTGCCGAAAGTTAATTGATGACCTTTTAATAGGCCCAATATAACTTAGTTCAATAAAATTTATTTGCTTAACAATAGAGACTAATCTAACCCACTTAAAATTCGAGTAATACAACCGTCTTACCAGTGTAAGTTTTAGTCCCTGTATGCTTTTAAATTTAGCATTTTTAAACCACCCTTATAATAATCTTGACATAAAAGATCTCACTTGGCCTTATCTGATTTATTATCCAATATCAAACCATACATTTTATTTGTTAAATTACGTAACATATTCTCATCAGGACTAGCTATAGGGATAGATAGAAACAGATGATTTAATTTAGATATGACCAACGTTTTCAAAAAGATATTGTTTTGACCATTTTTTCAAAGTGTTGTCTTATCATCTAAAACTGGATTATAATTTAAATTAATCATTCTATCTAGGTCAACTAAAAATTTTAAAGTAATTCAAGGGAGCTTAAATGTACTGGAGCCCCATTTCAATCCCCATATTTTGAAAGATTATTTCATTCCTATAATTCCATATTACATAAGATCACACAAGAAGCACAAGTATACAAATGTTCATTGTGTTTGCCTTCAAATCTGATCCAGTCAGATTTGTCTATATATCTGTCATAAGATGTCTGTCTAACACGTTCATTCTATTTTTATGCCCCACCTACGATAGTAGAGGGGCATTATGATTTCTGGTCTGTGCGTCCGTCTGTTCGTTCGTCCGTTCGTTCGTCCGTCTGTCCCGCTTCAGGTTAAAGTTTTTGGTCAAGGTAGTTTTTGATGAAGTTGAAGTCCAATCGACTTCAAACTTAGTATACATGTTCCCTATGATATGATCTTTTTAATTTTAATGCCAAATTAGAGGGTTTACCCCAATTTCACGGTCCACTGAACATAGAAAATGATAGTGCGAGTGGGGCATTCGTGTACTGGGGACACATTCTTGTTCCTACAGTTTTAGTTAAATGAACTATATATAACCTACATAAGCCTAATATTTCAATACTGTCAGAGTTGTTCATTTTACTACATGTAGATATTGGAGTTTCTATGTTTGTCCTTTGTATCCATGTATTAAAAACTCCCATGTAAAATTTACAAATTTATATTATTAAAAACTCCCATGTAAAATTTACAAATTTATATGACCCTTTGTCTATTTAAGAAGGCAGAGATGTTTTAAACTCATTATTTCTCTGATACCATCAAAGTTCAATATTCTTAATGAGATGTAGCTGTAAATATATAAGGTTTATCTAAATGTTAATACTTCTCGTTTAAAAGAACAGTTGAGAGACAATTTCAAAAAATTAAGAATTCTGACTGACATTAAATATAGTATCACTCTTGATGAAAACTAATACTTCTGTGTCACAATGTAAATCAAATTAATGCATGATCAATAATATATCCTAAAAACTAACAAAACTATCTAATAATCGAACAAAGACTGCACATCATGTGTGTGTATGCATATCACATTCATGGGTTAGTTTCAGCAGAGATTGTGCAAAACTTATTATAGTATGGTCACTTCATTATATTGTACATTTACTATAAACACAAACAAGGAAAGATAATTTCAAACAAGCATCTCATTCTGAAATTTGGAATAAACATCACTTTAAAAGTGGTTTATACTTAAAATATTCTAACTTCAACTCATTTGTGTCTGATGAAATAAAGTAAAGATATATCAAGAATTTGATCACGTTGTTGTCTACAAAGCGAAAGAATGCAAAACAGAAAACGATTAACTTGCGGAAAAGATTGTTTACCTCTCAACACATGAAGTGCAAACATGTGTACACCATATCCACATATCTTCAGTGGTGTGAGTAATAGAAACGTTATTTTGAAGCCTCAATTTGCAATATTATATGTTTTCCTTCAAGCATATTTGTATTTTGAACTTTTGAAATACATGTAAGTATACAATTATATGTCTGAAAATGTGTTTTTTTTTTTTTTAATTTTGGCGCAAAAAAAATATTTATTTTTGTAATTTTTACATTTTTCAAAAAATAGATTTTTTTTTACCCCCGGATAAAAACAAATAGATCTTATTTTTATTCAATCATAGTCATTTATTGTATATTACCTTTTTTTATTTTTTATTTTTTGTAGAAAAACGTGATATGAAATAAAGAAATAAATTAAAAAAATAGCCAATTTCAAAAGTCCAGTCAATGTTTTCAGCTTTGTTTCACTTTGATGCTGTTAAACAGGGAAAGTGAAATTATGTTTTATTTTGTCTTATAACTTTCGTGAAGATTAATGCAGTTTGGGTTTATAGAGAAATACATTAATCAAACAATAATGAATATTGCTATCATACTAAGCCTTTGCTTGACCATCATTATCATAATAACCTTTTCCATCACATTCTTCTTCGTCGATTTCACCATCGCAGTCGTTGTCTATTTCATCTCCATACTGCATCTTATGTGTTTGACAACCCTGTAATACACGTTATATCTATCATCTTATGTGTTTGACAACCCTACAATACACGTTATATCTATCATCTTATGTGTTTGACAACCCTACAATACACGTTATATCTATCATCTTATGTGTTTGACAACCCTACAATACACGTTATATCTATCATCTTATGTGTTTGACAACCCTACAATACACGTTATATCTATCATCTTATGTGTTTGACAACCCTACAATACACGTTATATCTATCATCTTATGTGTTTGACAACCCTACAATACACGTTATATCTATCATCTTATGTGTTTGACAACTCTGCAATACACGTTATATCTATCTATCATCTTATGTGTTTGACAACCCTACAATACACGTTATATCTATCATCTTATGTGTTTGACAACCCTACAATACACGTTATATCTATCATCTTATGTGTTTGACAACCCTACAATACACGTTATATCTATCATCTTATGTGTTTGACAACCCTACAATACACGTTATATCTATCATCTTATGTGTTTGACAACCCTACAATACACGTTATATCTATCATCTTATGTGTTTGACAACCCTACAATACACGTTATATCTATCATCTTATGTGTTTGACAACCCTGCAATACACGTTATATCTATCATCTTATGTGTTTGACAACCCTACAATACACGTTATATCTATCATCTTATGTGTTTGGCAACCCTACAATACACGTTATATCTATCATCTTATGTGTTTGACAACCCTGCAATACACGTTATATATATCTATCATCTTATGTGTTTGACAACCCTGTAATACACGTTATATCTATCATCTTATGTGTTTGACAACTCTGCAATACACGTTATATCTATCATCTTATGTGTTTTACAACCCTGCAATACACGTTATATCTATCATCTTATGTGTTTGACAACCCTACAATACACGTTATATCTATCATCTTATGTGTTTGACAACCCTACAATACACGTTATATCTATCATCTTATGTGTTTGACAACCCTACAATACACGTTATATCTATCATCTTATGTGTTTGACAACCCTACAATACACGTTATATCTATCATCTTATGTGTTTGACAACCCTACAATACACGTTATATCTATCATCTTATGTGTTTGACAACCCTACAATACACGTTATATCTATCATCTTATGTGTTTGACAACCCTACAATACACGTTATATCTATCATCTTATGTGTTTGACAACCCTACAATACACGTTATATCTATCATCTTATGTGTTTGACAACCCTGCAATACACGTTATATCTATCTATCATCTTATGTGTTTGACAACCCTGTAATACACGTTATATCTATCTATCATCTTATGTGTTTGACAACCCTACAATACACGTTATATCTATCATCTTATGTGTTTGACAACCCTACAATACACGTTATATCTATCATCTTATGTGTTTGACAACCCTGCAATACACGTTATATCTATCTATCATCTTATGTGTTTGACAACCCTACAATACACGTTATATCTATCATCTTATGTGTTTGACAACCCTACAATACACGTTATATCTATCATCTTATGTGTTTGACAACCCTACAATACACGTTATATCTATCATCTTATGTGTTTGACAACCCTGCAATACACGTTATATCTATCTATCATCTTATGTGTTTGACAACCCTGCAATACACGTTATATCTATCATCTTATGTGTTTGACAACCCTACAATACACGTTATATCTATCATCTTATGTGTTTGACAACCCTACAATACACGTTATATCTATCATCTTATGTGTTTGACAACTCTGCAATACACGTTATATCTATCATCTTATGTGTTTGACAACCCTACAATACACGTTATATCTATCATCTTATGTGTTTGACAACCCTACAATACACGTTATATCTATCATCTTATGTGTTTGACAACCCTACAATACACGTTATATCTATCATCTTATGTGTTTGACAACCCTACAATACACGTTATATCTATCATCTTATGTGTTTGACAACCCTACAATACACGTTATATCTATCATCTTATGTGTTTGACAAACCTACAATACACGTTATATCTATCATCTTATGTGTTTGACAACTCTGCAATACACGTTATATCTATCATCTTATGTGTTTGACAACTCTGCAATACACGTTATATCTATCATCTTATGTGTTTGACAACCCTACAATACACGTTATATCTATCATCTTATGTGTTTGACAACCCTACAATACACGTTATATCTATCATCTTATGTGTTTGACAACTCTGCAATACACGTTATATCTATCATCTTATGTGTTTGACAACTCTGCAATACACGTTATATCTATCATCTTATGTGTTTGACAACCCTACAATACACGTTATATCTATCATCTTATGTGTTTGACAACCCTACAATACACGTTATATCTATCATCTTATGTGTTTGACAACCCTGCAATACACGTTATATCTATCATCTTATGTGTTTGACAACCCTGCAATACACGTTATATCTATCATCTTATGTGTTTGACAACCCTGCAATACACGTTATATATATCTATCATCTTATGTGTTTGACAACCCTGTAATACACGTTATATCTATCATCTTATGTGTTTGACAACCCTGCAATACACGTTATATATATCTATCATCTTATGTGTTTGACAACCCTGCAATACACGTTATATCTATCATCTTATGTGTTTGACAACCCTGCAATACACGTTATATCTATCATCTTATGTGTTTGACAACCCTACAATACACGTTATATCTATCATCTTATGTGTTTGACAACTCTGCAATACACGTTATATCTATCATCTTATGTGTTTGACAACCCTACAATACACGTTATATCTATCATCTTATGTGTTTGACAACCCTACAATACACGTTATATCTATCATCTTATGTGTTTGACAACCCTACAATACACGTTATATCTATCATCTTATGTGTTTGACAACCCTACAATACACGTTATATCTATCATCTTATGTGTTTGACAACCCTACAATACACGTTATATCTATCATCTTATGTGTTTGACAACCCTACAATACACGTTATATCTATCATCTTATGTGTTTGACAACCCTACAATACACGTTATATCTATCATCTTATGTGTTTGACAACCCTACAATACACGTTATATCTATCATCTTATGTGTTTGACAACCCTACAATACACGTTATATCTATCATCTTATGTGTTTGACAACCCTACAATACACGTTATATCTATCATCTTATGTGTTTGACAACTCTGCAATACACGTTATATCTATCATCTTATGTGTTTGACAACCCTGCAATACACGTTATATCTATCATCTTATGTGTTTGACAACCCTGCAATACACGTTATATCTATCTATCATCTTATGTGTTTGACAACCCTGCAATACACGTTATATCTATCATCTTATGTGTTTGACAACTCTGCAATACACGTTATATCTATCATCTTATGTGTTTGACAACCCTGCAATACACGTTATATCTATCATCTTATGTGTTTGACAACCCTGCAATACACGTTATATCTATCATCTTATGTGTTTGACAACCCTGCAATACACGTTATATCTATCTATCATCTTATGTGTTTGACAACCCTGTAATACACGTTATATCTATCATCTTATGTGTTTGACAACCCTACAATACACGTTATATCTATCATCTTATGTGTTTGACAACTCTGCAATACACGTTATATCTATCATCTTATGTGTTTGACAACCCTACAATACACGTTATATCTATCATCTTATGTGTTTGACAACCCTACAATACACGTTATATCTATCATCTTATGTGTTTGACAACCCTACAATACACGTTATATCTATCATCTTATGTGTTTGACAACTCTGCAATACACGTTATATCTATCATCTTATGTGTTTGACAACCCTGCAATACACGTTATATCTATCATCTTATGTGTTTGACAACCCTGCAATACACGTTATATCTATCATCTTATGTGTTTGACAACCCTGCAATACACGTTATATATATCTATCATCTTATGTGTTTGACAACCCTGTAATACACGTTATATCTATCATCTTATGTGTTTTACAACCCTGCAATACACGTTATATCTATCATCTTATGTGTTTGACAACTCTGCAATACACGTTATATCTATCATCTTATGTGTTTGACAACCCTGCAATACACGTTATATCTATCTATCATCTTATGTGTTTGACAACCCTGCAATACACGTTATATCTATCTATCATCTTATGTGTTTGACAACCCTGCAATACACGTTATATCTATCATCTTATGTGTTTGACAACCCTGCAATACACGTTATATCTATCTATCATCTTATGTGTTTGACAACCCTGCAATACACGTTATATCTATCATCTTATGTGTTTGACAACCCTACAATACACGTTATATCTATCATCTTATGTGTTTGACAACTCTGCAATACACGTTATATCTATCATCTTATGTGTTTGACAACCCTGCAATACACGTTATATCTATCATCTTATGTGTTTGACAACCCTGCAATACACGTTATATCTATCTATCATCTTATGTGTTTGACAACCCTGCAATACACGTTATATCTATCATCTTATGTGTTTGACAACCCTACAATACACGTTATATCTATCATCTTATGTGTTTGACAACTCTGCAATACACGTTATATCTATCATCTTATGTGTTTGACAACCCTACAATACACGTTATATCTATCATCTTATGTGTTTGACAACCCTACAATACACGTTATATCTATCATCTTATGTGTTTGACAACCCTACAATACACGTTATATCTATCATCTTATGTGTTTGACAACTCTGCAATACACGTTATATCTATCTATCATCTTATGTGTTTGACAACCCTACAATACACGTTATATCTATCATCTTATGTGTTTGACAACCCTGCAATACACGTTATATATATCTATCATCTTATGTGTTTGACAACCCTACAATACACGTTATATCTATCATCTTATGTGTTTGACAACTCTGCAATACACGTTATATCTATCTATCATCTTATGTGTTTGACAACCCTACAATACACGTTATATATATCTATCATCTTATGTGTTTGACAACCCTACAATACACGTTATATCTATCATCTTATGTGTTTGACAACCCTGCAATACACGTTATATCTATCTATCATCTTATGTGTTTGACAACCCTGCAATACACGTTATATCTATCATCTTATGTGTTTGACAACCCTACAATACACGTTATATCTATCATCTTATGTGTTTGACAACTCTGCAATACACGTTATATCTATCATCTTATGTGTTTGACAACCCTGCAATACACGTTATATCTATCATCTTATGTGTTTGACAACCCTGCAATACACGTTATATCTATCTATCATCTTATGTGTTTGACAACCCTGCAATACACGTTATATCTATCATCTTATGTGTTTGACAACCCTACAATACACGTTATATCTATCATCTTATGTGTTTGACAACTCTGCAATACACGTTATATCTATCATCTTATGTGTTTGACAACCCTACAATACACGTTATATCTATCATCTTATGTGTTTGACAACCCTACAATACACGTTATATCTATCATCTTATGTGTTTGACAACCCTACAATACACGTTATATCTATCATCTTATGTGTTTGACAACTCTGCAATACACGTTATATCTATCTATCATCTTATGTGTTTGACAACCCTACAATACACGTTATATCTATCATCTTATGTGTTTGACAACCCTGCAATACACGTTATATATATCTATCATCTTATGTGTTTGACAACCCTACAATACACGTTATATCTATCATCTTATGTGTTTGACAACTCTGCAATACACGTTATATCTATCTATCATCTTATGTGTTTGACAACCCTACAATACACGTTATATATATCTATCATCTTATGTGTTTGACAACCCTGCAATACACGTTATATCTATCATCTTATGTGTTTGACAACCCTGCAATACACGTTATATCTATCATCTTATGTGTTTGACAACCCTGCAATACACGTTATATATATCATCTTATGTGTTTGACAACCCTGCAATACACGTTATATCTATCTATCATCTTATGTGTTTGACAACCCTGCAATACACGTTATATCTATCATCTTATGTGTTTGACAACCCTGCAATACACGTTATATATATCTATCATCTTATGTGTTTGACAACCCTACAATACACGTTATATCTATCATCTTATGTGTTTGACAACTCTGCAATACACGTTATATCTATCTATCATCTTATGTGTTTGACAACCCTACAATACACGTTATATATATCTATCATCTTATGTGTTTGACAACCCTGCAATACACGTTATATCTATCATCTTATGTGTTTGACAACCCTGCAATACACGTTATATCTATCATCTTATGTGTTTGACAACTCTGCAATACACGTTATATCTATCATCTTATGTGTTTGACAACCCTGCAATACACGTTATATCTATCTATCATCTTATGTGTTTGACAACCCTGCAATACACGTTATATCTATCTATCATCTTATGTGTTTGACAACCCTGCAATACACGTTATATCTATCTATTTATAACTTATGTGTTTGACAACCCTGCAATACACGTTATATCTATCTATTTATAACTTATGTGTTTGACAACCCTGCAATACACGTTATATCTATATATCTATTTATTTATTCAATTATTTTCTGAAAGAAATGCACATATATACATTTTACAGTGGTATTATACGTAAGTCCTAATATTTACCAAAATGACCATGCAGTTATTACCAGTCAATTATAAATTTTGAAACAAAAATATCAAGTTAGTAGTAGTTTATGTAAAATAACTCAATAGTCAATAGGACTGTTTGCTTCGTTTTGATTTGAAAAAAAAATAAAATATAAATTGATCAAATAGGCCCCCCTTTTCTCTTTTGTATGTGTTCGTTCTAAGACACAAGGTTCCATATACGATGAAATAAAGGAACAAGTCACCAAAACAGTCTTAAATAAAAAGGAAAGAGGGTTGGAAAAAGAAACATTAAACCTGTAAATTGAGTTTTGAATATACATTCGATATTTGTCACTAGACGTCAGATAAACAGAAAATGTGCCAGTTTGGGCTACGCTATCTTTTAATTTATCACTTTTATGATAAAATCATTCTATTAGTAGAGAAATTCTCAATTTGTTATATTCAATAATTTGTTACATTCAATAATGTGTTATATCAAATTAAGCAGAAGGAAAGTTTAAATAGCAAACATACCAAACAAACATAGAGCGTCATACCCGTCAACATAATACAAAAATATAATAAAATCCTGGTATGAGTCAGTACACAATCATGCAATGAAACATTGAAACCCAACTTTATCAGCAAGATAATCTACAAAATGTAATTTATGAAAATCATCAAATGTAGTCCTTCTTGGAGTTGGAATGGAATGTAATCAAGCATGTTTGTTGTTCATCATCGGAGGTATCACAATTCACAGTTGTCGGCTTGATTTTTCCAGTATGCAAACAATTGCATAATTAATGAACTTTTAGATGTTTGACAGTCCGTTGTATAATGTTTACATGTATGTTTATTTTTCGCACATAAATTCAATTCACAAAAAGATGGGCGAAGAGCATTAAATTATTATTGATTTTTTCGATAAACAATTAATTATCAATAGTTTCTGATACGGTATCACATAAATGGCGTCACTGGTGAGTCTTGTTTAGACGAGGCGCGTTTTTGGCGTATTGAATTTTAAACCTGATGCTTTTTGTTATCTATCAATCATGTGCTTCTTTGTCTAATACGTTCTCCTATTTATTTGTATTGTAGTCCTGTAATAGTATGTTGTCATTTCAATGTTATATTTAACATTGCCATTAAGTGCGAGGTTTGGCATGCCACAAAACCAGATTCAACCCACCATTGTTTCCTTTAAAAATGTCCTGTACCAAGTCAGGCATATGGCCATTGTTATATTATTGTTCGTTTCTCTGTGTGTTATATTTTAACGTTGTGTCGTTTGTTTTCTCTTATTTTTGAGCGTTATTTCACATTGCGATAAGACATGTCACGGTACTTGTCTATCCCAAATTCATGTATTTGGTTTTGATGTTATATTTGTTATTCTCGTGGGATTTTGTCTGATGCTTGGTCCGTTTCTGTGTGTGTTATATATTAGTGTTGTGTCGTTGTTCTCCTCTTATATTTAATGCGTTTCCCTCGGTGTTACCCCGATTTTGTTTTTTGTCCATGGATTTATGAGTTTTTAACAGTGGTATACTACTGTTGCCTTTATTTAAGCTTGATTTTTTTTCGGCGAATATGGAACATTATTAGATGCTGAAAGATTTCATATTATCAAATGGAAATTTAATCGCTGGAAGGTGCCAACAACATACATATACAATTGAGAATGGATATAAGTAAAATGTCAAAGAGACAACAGACACTTGTCGGAGGCCTACAATGGGTCTTCAACGCAGCGAGAAAATCCCGCCCATGGAGGTGGTTCTCAGCAAAACAAAACTGTGTACTAATTAACAAAATTGTGTACTTATTAAAATGGACGTCACAAACCATATAAAAGAACTAAGATTTTAAAAAAATACAAGAGGCTCCTACTTTGGGACAGGCACAAAAATGCGGCGACTATCAGAGGCTCCTGACTTGGGACAGGCACAAAAATGCGACATTGTGACACAAAAGTAAGGTGCTATCGACTTTAGTGACCTCAGCACGAGTTTTTGTTTTATTTAAAGGTTGTTTAGGACTTTTTGTAAAAAATAAACATGCACTAGCACATCATAGAAAAGCAACTGTTTAAAATTTTATAACAAAAAACTCAGTATAGAAGACTGGATTTTCTATAAAGTTTATGTGCCAAAGTCCCCCTTTTTTTTTATTAAATGCAATGAAACAATACATTAGAATGCTTTGCACGAAGTTTCCCCTTGGTTTATATTCAAAATGTCCCATCTGTATTCATTACATTTGTTGTTTTGATACTATTGCAGTTTGAAAATTACGTACTCAACGGGCTACAGAAGGTAACCTTAACTCCAGAGAGTGCTTTTCTAATCAGAGGGTAAAGTTCATCAACTTATACAACAATAAATAATGTTTGCTCTCTTTTGCAAATAAGTTTATTAATTCGTATATTCAAAACATTAACCGTCTTAAGAATTATGTGCCTTTGTGTCGATTCAATGCTAAACATATAGAAATGTTAGAGAAAATCCGCGGACTTTCCCCTTGTACAATTCGATTTGGCAATTCGATGCTTAATAGATAGAGGATTATCGCATGCAGTGCTAGCAATGATTTTCTTAAAACAAGTTTTATAAATTTAGATATTGATTAAAACAACTTTATATTGACCAATTCAAGAGGATGCGCTCAACTTTAGTCGAAGTTTTGGGAAATTTATAGATTTTTATTTAGAACTTTTGGTAAAAAATAAATGCAAGCACATCATAAAAATAAACAAGCGAGTAATCGATGTTTAAAATATTATAATTAAAAATCTCTGTCTATGGATTTTCTACAAAAATATTGGTTTTATTTCCACAAAATCCCGTTTTTTCATTTTTCCAAAAAAAATATTTGGAAAAAGTGTTTGTTTGCGCTTTTCGAAATAAAAGATTTGCGGAAATAATAGTAAGAACAATAGAAATTGGCTTTTACTCAAAGCGGAGTATATTGTAGTCTATTCTTTCTTTTTATTTTTCCCCATTTACTGTTTCAATATTTGCACGAATAGACACAAATTATAATACAGACTTATTTCAAATACAAGAGTTAAAATGTGGCGTCCTTGGGGTTCAATGCAACAAGTATGACAGACCGCTTGCAATTCTGCAAAAGGTTATTATTATTAAATTCATATTTCATATAAATAGATAGTTATGGTATGATTGCCAATGAGACAACTATCCACCACTGTCCAGAGATG
Organism: Mytilus edulis; assembly: GCF_963676685.1. NCBI lineage: Eukaryota > Metazoa > Mollusca > Bivalvia > Mytilida > Mytilidae > Mytilus > Mytilus edulis. Next base: position 68,198,259 of record NC_092351.1, read on the forward strand.
GAATGACGAAGATACAAGCAAATAAAGGTCGCGCAATACAACCTTAAACGATGAGAAAACGCATACCGTTTAGTCAACTTTATTTTTCAGATTTAGCCAAAAAATTTTAATCAAAATTAAATAGTAGAAGTAAAAGTTTTTTATATGCTGGATTAATAGTTATGTTTTTACAGAACTGAAATATTTTAGGTTATGTTTTTATATGGTTTTACAGAACGGAAATGTTTTAGAGACATGCTAATTATATAGTAATAATTTAGTTTAATTTCTATAGTCTCTCATAATTCTTTATAGGATGGCACTTGTATTTTAAAATATCCCGCAATCAGCCATCTATTGTACAAATAACAGGTATACAAATAAATTTTTGCTATATTTGTACATGTACAAATAAGGTCTCCTTTTACCCCAATTCCATGTTGAGCATGCATAGGGAAATGGGGATTTTTCTTTTTGTGAACCAGTTCATTTTGGGTGTCCTCATCACGGTCCGCGTTTAAACGATCGATTTCTTTGAAAATTAGAGACAATGATTTACATTTGACAACGAAAGTTTCGAGTGTTTGGTGTAAATTTCGGGATAAAAACAAAATATGTACATTGTCGGAAAATATAAAATTTATTTGTATGAGCTTTAGAAACAGGACGAAAAGCTAGGCTCTGCTGAGCTTTTCTCCTGTTTCGTAGCGAGTATATATATTATATTTACAAAATTGCTGTTTTATTCAATGTTCATATTATAATGATACAAGTGGAGAGACTTTAATCAAATATTGAATCTGAATCAGAATCTTTTAAAGAAATATTGTCATAAAATGCTCTAGGTAATTTCTGTATATGTATGTTTAGTTAAAGCATCATATATCATAATTAAATAAGCATAAACTGGTGATGAATAAATACAGATTTATTACATAACAATTAAATGCTATTTAGTATTTGCAAGGATTTGTAAAGTAAGACTTACTATACAAATCCTTGGTATTTGGATATTTTTCTCTTTGGTATGTGCACTGTCATAACTTTAATATTAAAACAAATATATGCTTTTCCTATAGACCTTTTCTCAAACTTACGAACGACTGCAAAACAGCCAACAGTGCCCGAGTCGATCGAGCAGTGAACAATAATTTTGAAATCCGAATCCCGCAAAGACTAGAAAAAAAATCTGAGCAAAGGACCAAGAGTGTGTCGTACAAAACCAAGATATTAAATCTTTGACGTGTATATAAAAAAATCGTGACTTATATTGCTTGTGACTCTTTGTTATATTTAATGATTTATTTATTTCTTGATAATGTCATCCATATTTACTTACTTACATATGTTTATAAACTATATGTTTCATATCTGTTAATAGTTATCAAAATGAAATATTAATAAATGAATTTATGATAATAGTCGTTTATTGTGCACTTTCGAATTACAATAAAGTATTGATTAAAACAAATAAAAGTATCATAAACTCAAAATAACCTATCAAAAAATACACACACAAAAAGAAAGAAATACAAAGTTTTGTTTTAAATCATTTTCCATAGACCTTTTCTGGATTTACTATCATCATGCAGAAATGCTTAAAATTAAATATTTAAAAGCAAAGAATGTTTAAGAAGCGAAACATGTGAAGACAGTACATGATTAAAAGTATTCCTCACCTCTATTTTTTTGACCATATATTTATTTCATGTAAAAACAACTTTTTTTCTAAAAAAAATTGGTTTTTATTGGGCAAAGAATGTTTAAGAAGCGAAACATGTGAAGACAGTACATGATCAAAAGTATTCGTCACCTCTATTTTTTGGCCATATATTTATTTCATGTAAAAACCACTTTTTTTCTAAAAAAAATCCCAATAGAAAATAAAAAAGCTCCACAACAAAAATATAACCAATTAACGAAATAAACCTGTGAAAATGTGGCACCAAATTGCCTATTATTCAACTAGATATTGCCCCAATGTAGCAATTACCAAACATCTTCATTGTGACCATTTGACGTGACGAATGAAATTGGCATTGCCTTCAAGACCTTCAACAATGACGAGCAAAACCCATATCGTACAGTAAGAATCCGAAATGACAAAGTGTGAAACATTTAAAAAAAAAAATCAACAAAAAAAAACAACCAACGGATTGATTAACGAACAGCAAAATTCATATGTGATAGCTAAATATACATGACATCATTGTAACGTCATAAAAATGGCTAAATGACGTCATGAAAAATGAAAAAATGAAACGAGAATGAAATGGCATTGACAGAACATCATTAAATTATGCTTTTATTGCTTAAATCAATATTTATTTTATGAACCTTAACCATCGGCCATATCGGACCATTGGCAGTTAAAGAACAACTAAATCGGCCCTTTGACAGTTAAAGACAACGTCAATCGGCCCGATCGGTCCATTGGCAGTTAAAGGTAACGTCAATCGGCCCAGATCGGCCCGCTGGCAGTATAAGGGTTAGTCGTCGTGATGATTAATTCGACAGATCAATTGTCAAGTATGCTGATTGCTATTGTTATTAAAAAAACATAAAATTAATTAGAACTTATACAACTTGACTATCAGCTCGGAGCAAGATCTTAAGTAAACATAATTAATATAAATGTTTTTTAACAGTTACTTTAAATCAGTAAGTTTTACGATTTGCTTTATTATTTTATTTTTGATCAAGTAGTGCGTAGACCTACATCTGATTGTGCAACCTACATCGTGCAAGGCTTTAATTTAAACGAAATGCCAACTCAAAAATTGTAAAATGGAAATCAAAGTGGATGTAATTAATATATACTTGATGGTGCGAGTAACAAGCTTAATCATTTCAAATTGAAACACTTCACATTATTTTCTGAGACGTCAAGAAAAAAAGAATTTCAAAGTATCATCGGTTTCAGACATTTTCAATTCGACAATATCAAGATGTTTTTTCAATCTGATGTTATTACAAAGCACCATAGTAGATACTGAGTATTTTATTATTGAAAGTCAAAATTCGCCAGTAATCCTAACATAAAGCCTTATAATGTCAAAGGACAAGCTTCAATTCATCGTATTATAAAAACGTACATTTGTTGGTACGTACTATATATACGGTTAACCGGTTAATCGGTGGAACGATAATCTGATTAACCGGTTAGTCAAAACTGTGCAACTTGACAACACCAATAAATAACGAATCGCTTATATACGTACTGTATTCACAGGTGTAAGCAACAGTCCAACAGGGAACCCATACGACTCAAGATTTGCCTTCCCAAATAGTATTGCTCCGATGACAGACGTAGGATTTGTGTGACTGACAGAGTGGGTGCCGACCGATATTTTGATATATCCAGCAACCAAATTTGTTCCTGGAATAGATACATAATGCTGATTTTGTGGAAGCGGTTTATTATCCAACCGTAGCCCAGCTTTCTGAGTTGAATCAACAATAAACATGAAATAGTTAGTGTAGTCTCCTTTAGAGTATTTTGGTGTGGTGAACGTGTAATCTGCAGCATATTGTTCAATTGGGGGAACTATGATCATGGCTGGATCTGCCAAGTCACCAGTTTTTTGTGTCTTAGAAAACTGGAAAAGAGATATCGGTTTATCAGATACGATGTGAGAATAGAGAGCAGAGTCATACTGTTTTTGTACATACTGGCCAGCTTTTGGAATAGTAAGAGTATCATGGAACGGTTTGCCGTTGATAACGCCAGTAATATTTACATGTGTATTATCTTCACTTGATAAAAACCGGAATATATCTCCAACAGTTCGTTCAGGGATAGGCACGGTTGCATAGTTCTTGCCCCACGAAGATATTGGTAATAGCATTTCAACTAGATGATCACGCGAGTTTCCAGTTGAACCAACTACTGCTTTTTTGTTTCCACTCAGAACTCCTACTGGTTTATCTGATACGACATAAGATCCAGTAAGATCTGGAATAGCATGAATTTCAAGTGTACTGAACCTGTCCAATGTAACATTAATCCATTGATTCCTCTGGTATGTGTGACCTTTTAAAGTTATATTAAGGTTCGGAGTGTTTGGTAGTCGAATTGAGACATGTGTATTATCCTGTATACCAATAACAGCAAATAGGCAGTAGTAGTAAGATGGGGAATACGAAAGTGTATAATACTCTTTACCTAAGACATCTGTAGGCAAAGCGAGATACGCATCATCTGAAAATACCTCTCGGTTGACCCCATAGACAACAATCTCATCGTCAGCTTGGATCAATATAGCTTTTCTGGCCAATTCTGTTTGAACCAGACGATAACTTGTGTCAAAAGCAGCACGATGTACTTGACCGCGAGTAACAGTGAATGTTTGATGAAGCTTGGAATTCGGAGCCCCGGTAATTGTTACATGAACTAGTTTATTTTTAGCCGTAGTAACAAATATCTCTGGTTGAATGTCATTGTTTTCTAGAATTTTGTTGTCCATAAATGCAACCATAAACTCAGTTCCTCTGTTATCCAATGCACCTGTGATAAAATAAAGCAATATTTTAAATTCAGATTTTAATAATGACTATATTCACGGTCAACTAATTTACGAAATATATATTTTCTCACAGCTAGGATTCAAAATCATCTCCCCAATACGCCACTTATTTTTCAATCGTAGAATTGGAAGCCAATGAAGGGATGCCGAGCTGTCAATTTAGCGCTTCAATTTCATTAATTTATCCTTATAGTATCATTACGATCCTTTCGTAGCAGCTCTATTTTAAAAGACAAATGTCTACATCTACTACATGACGCTGTTAATAAGTGACCCATCACAAGGTATTTTAGGATGTATTCAGGACCTTATAAACGCTAGCACAGTGAGTAATCGATGTTTGAAATTTTATAACGAAAATCTCTGTAATTTTCTACAAAAAAGTATCTTTATTTGGCACAAATTTCCCATTTTCTATTTTAAAAATGTAATACAGCTGAATAAAAAATATTGCTATGGACGAAGTTTTCCTTTGTTAAATGTACAAAAGGGCACAATATTTTTGCTACAGAAGGGTTCAAAAACTTTATGCTTAATTCTGAAAAGTCTTTATAAATTCCATGAGAAAATACAATGTTTTTGTTTAAACTTCTGTGAAACCTTTGGTGAATTTTCCAGCAGTTTGAATGTATAAAGAGGTACTGTCTTGCATACAAAAATGAAAGCAATTAAATGTTTTGAGAAGGTCAGCTGTAATCGTAGTATTAATAAACAGATTTCTTCAACAAACCTTGTAATTTGCGCTTGATTATTCAATTTGCAACTAATTTAAAAGAAAATAATGCGCATAACTTTGTTTCATTTTAATGTATCTCTATTTGTTTATTTATTTATTTATAGAAAGACTTCGACAGTCAGAAACTCATTACAAAAAAGTCATGGACGAGAATATTAAACTATATAACGAAAACTTGCGCACTAAGATGAGAAATATGCGATTCAAAAACCCCAGGGAATTTTGGAAAATTTGGAATAAAGTTAAACATAAAAACAATTGTAATATCACCACTGAGTCATTGTTTAATTTTTTTTTAAAGATATAAACAAATTAAGTATGAAGGAGATACTTATGATATTAACAATGATGTTAGCCACGAATCTTCACATTCTATGTTAAATGAAAGTATTACAGCTGAAGAAATATTAAAAGCTATAAAACATATAAAAAATAACAAATCGTCGGGTGACGATATGATTATAAATGAAAACATTTCCTCGTCTATTGATTGTATGATTGATATTTATGTGTCACCTCACCTATCCTCTTCATGCCGGTCGGCATTTAAGGCCCTGATATTTATGTGTATATATTTAATATTATTTTTGATTCGGGTATTTTACCCGAGGCATGGATTATAGGTAATGTCATACCAGTCTTTTTAAGAACAAAGGTAGCTCTGCCGAACCACATACTTACCTTCCTATCACTCTTTTGTCATGTCTTGGTAAGATTTTTACTTCTATTTTATTAAGACTAGATTATATGATTATCTTGATGAGTACTCTATTTTACTAGAAAATCAAGCCGGTTTCAGACATGGATATTCAACTACTCAGTGATAATTTATTTTCAGTATATGCACACATTGGTATTCAAGGTAAACTTTTAACTGTAATTAAATCTATGTATACTAATGTGTCTACTTGTGTATGTGTTGATGGTTTTAATTCTGAATACTTTACCAATGAATTGGGCTTGATGCAGGGAGAGGTGTTATCGCCCATACTTTTTTCATTATATGTTAACGATTGTGAAATGGCTTTCATTAATAATAATGCCATACTATATGAGATGAAAGAATTGAATGTATGCTGATGATATGTTTATTTTCTCAGAATCTGTTTTTGGGTTACAAAAAATGCTTGATACATTATATGAGTATACATCAAAATGGTCATTAGTGTTAATATTGATAAAACTAAAATTGTTGTATTTAGGAAAGGTGGAAAAGTTCATGTTGATGAGAAATGGTATTATAATAATAAGGAAATTGAAGTTGTTGATAATTTTACTTACCTTGGTGTACTTTTAAATTTTAATGGCAAATATAATATGTTACAACAGAAATTGTCAGAACGAGGTAGAAAAGCAATGTTTGCTTTAAGAAGAAATGTGAAAAGTATGTGTTTAAACTATGTCACTTTGTTACCACTGTTTGATACTTATATAAATTCTTTATTGAATTATGCAAGCGAAATATGGGGTGCACATAAAGCCCCCTACATGAACTATTGTAAAAATATACTTGGTGTTAAGTTGTCTACTAACAATGTTATGATATATCAAGAACTAGGTAGATTACCTCTTATTTTCGCAAGAAAATGTAAGATTTTCAAATATTGGTTTAAATTGCTAAATACTTCAAACTGTATATTGAAAAATTGTTATAACTACTTATATTGTGAATTAGAGAGATGTCCAAATAATAAGTGTAACTGGTTGTATTTTATAAAGAACAAACTTTTTCTTATTGGTTTAGGTGATGTATGGTATTGCCAAAACCTTATTTGTGACTTGCCTGATGTATATTTTGCTGTCATAAAGCAACGTTTGTACGATTGTCTAAAACAAGAACTTGATGCTCAGTTGCATATGTCTTCAAAATGTTCTAATTATAAATATATGTTAGATAATTTGTGTCTGCAATTTTATTTATGCAAACCAATTCCAAATGTTTACAAAAAATGTATAACAAAAATAAGATTAAGTAGCCACAACTTAGCTATAGAAAATGGAAGATTTTATGGTATAACAAGAAATAATAGAATATGTACTTTTTGTAAAAATGATATAGAGGATGAGTTTCATTTCATCCTCAAATGTCCACGTTTTCACGGTTTTAGAACAATTTGTATTAAGCCATTTTATTGGAAAAAACCGTCGATGTACAAATTTATTAAACTGATGAGTACTAATAATGTAAAAGAATTGTGTAATTTAGGTAAATTTATATTTAGATCTTTTAAGCTTAGATCCGAAATGTTAAAATAATGTTTGTTTATCATTACAACACCTTCTGGTGTCACATAGTCGGTGTTTATGTATGTATTATATGTATTATTGATGTTGATATAATTGTATATCTATAGTTTATATAGACTTTGATAATAAAGATACAATATTCGAGTTACTAAGATCAAGGAAGAAGAAACTTAACTGTGCCTTTGTCGACTTTGAAAAAAGGCCTTTGATTTTATACAAAGAATTTTTTTATTATTTAAACTGTTAGAGAATAATATAAATGGCAAATTTTTCCGTATTATACAAAATATGTACGAAAATGTAAAATCACGCATTATATTTAATGCCGAGAAATCAGAGTTATTTACAGCATTTTTTTGAAGGCAAAGATGTCCTTGGTGTAAATTCTATTAGTGATGACCTCGAACACGAGTTAACAGTATTTTTAAAAATATTTATGTTATTATGTGCGGATGACACTGTGATGTTTTCCGAGAGTAGTGAAGATTTACAAAACATGTTAAATAAATTTGATGATTATTGTGAAAAATGGCAACTTAAGGTGGGAATAGAGGGAATGAACCATATTACCAATAATTGATAAGTTCCAGGTCGATGGGTTCAAACAGAAAGATTTTGAAAGCAGAGAAAACTGTGTACCTTCGTTATAATCGGATGACAATACCAATACTAAAATAAGTCGCGAACCCGCGATATCACGGGTATGTTCTAGTATTTTGTTTAACCATGCTTACCTAATGCAAGCTGAAAAATTAAAAATAAAACGTGGAGAATCAGTTGTATCCTCATGATTGATTCTAAAGTAGAAGGCTTTTGGTTATCTTGTCGTGTCATGTAACTTGTACTACTTACCGAGATAAAACAGTGGACACTGTCATTGAACTTGTGACATATTTCTATAAATCTGACCTTAAGGTAGGTCTGGAGGTTATTTATGCCTAAATGTAGAATGATTGTTGTAGCATGTGAGAGGTCCTCACCACAAAATTGATGAACGACTTTAAGTGTTACTAATATTATGTTCCTTTCTATAAGTGTTTCTTAATAGTCTTTAAATGTTAATGTCTTTATTCTACATATTGAATTGTGTAGCATTAACACATCTGTGATCTATTTATCTGTATGTTAGCGGCAATAAATGAAATAAGGCATTAAGCTTATTTCCTGAAATCTGATGATGATTATTCAGCCTATTTCCAAACATCATTTCAGGCAATCATGCAGTGATTTTTTTTTTGCTTATCTTCCAAAAACATTTACATTCGTTGAAATAATATCTTTAAATTATATTTCAAAGTAATATAACTTTTTTTTTTAAAGGGGCACTAGCTTTCAAATTCATGTTCACCGATTTTAATCAAGTTCTCATATTTGATTTATAACAATGTAAAACATTTATCCAAACTATTAAAAATCTAAAATAAACAATAAACAGGACACGGGCATGAAAATACGTAGCTTCGTTTCGTGTGTATTTTAGTATGTGCGTGTACATATCTATAATACTAAAATTACGAGGTCCAATTTGTCAGCGGTCATCACGTAAAAACGACGAATCAAAGAATTCAACTTTATATACAACTAATATAGCACAAAGGTGTAGATTAAAAATTACACCACTCCAGGCCCTTTTGTTTTCCACGTAATTAATATCGCCAATAATTAGGAAGTTCCGTGTCGAGTCCGATATCGATACCAATAGTATAATCACCTGTTACCTATTACCTTATCTGTACGTTCCGCATCTGACAGGCGCACCACCAAACGATGTATTCAGGATTATAATATGCTATATAAACGGGTCATAATCACAGGGTTGACACTACTAAATTGTCAAATTGTTACCTATTGTAGTATTTTAATCCGTAAGATTTTTTTGAGATGACTAAAAATAAGTTTCAATTTGTTAGAGGGCATGACGTAAAACAGCGAATCAAAGAATTCAACTTTATTTATAACTAATATAGGACAATGCTGTTGATTAAAAAATACTCTATTCTAGGACCTTTTGTTTTCCAAATATTTAATATTACCAATAATTGATAAGTTCCAGTTCGACGGGTTCAAACAGAAAGATTTGAAAGCAGAGAAAATTGTGTATCTTTAATCGGCATGACTTTATCAGATGACAGTACTTGTATACTAAGATAAGGCTTGCGCATAGTTAAATACTTTAATTCAGTCACGGACCCGCGATATCACGGGTGTGTTCTAGTATAGATATAAATAGATTAAGCAAACTCGTGCTGTTGGATTGTTCTAGCTAGGTCTATTTAATTTCATACTATAGATGAAAAATAAATGTTTATCATCGTTTTCAGAAGCCTGTATAAGAATTTTGGATCGATCAGTCAATCAAATGATTTACCTTTGTTTCACTTTCAATGTTGACATTCTTTTCCCTTAAATAACTTTACACATAAAATTCACGTGTTATCCATCTCAAAAGCTCAGGGTTAAATTGAAGTTCACATGAATACTTGGAAGTGAGGCCCCTCATGGGGGGGTCCTAGTAATCACATAATCACCATTTGTTTGCCAATATAATCACATAATCATTAAATATTTGCTTATCTTTAGTAATCAAATAATCATAAACTAAAAATACAGTCCTAGGTAATCAAATAATCATGAAATATTTGGCTTAATAATCAAATAATCATTAAAAAAAACGGCCAAGTAATCACATAATCAAAAACCCCATGAGGGCCCTCGGAAGTGAATAATTCATAATCTAATGTTTTTTAGCTTATTTTGACAAAATTGAACCATACTGGCTGCTAAAAGCGATTTATTATTTCACTAATAGAAAAAGAGGACTTTGTGGCAAATAAATCAAGATTTTTATAGAAAATCCACAGCCTTTATCCTTGTATTCTCATATTTGGCAATTTGATGACTGATAGATATAGGATTATTGCATGCAGTGCTAGCATTGATTTCCTTAAAACAAGTTTATAAATGTAGTTATTGGTTAAGACAAGTATAAATATGGCCAAAATCAAGTACACCTTTTAGGGTGCGCTCGACTTAAGTGACTCAGCACGAGGTGTTTTGGAATTTACAGGTTACTTAGAACTTTTTGTAAAAAATAAACACTAGCACATCATAGAAAATCAAGTGAGTAATTTATGTTTCAAATTTTATAACAAAAATCTCTGTATTAAAGGCTGTGGATTTTCTATAAAAATCTTGATTTATTAGCCACAAAGTCCTCTTTTTTTATCAAATGCAATGGAACAGTAAAAAATAATGCTTTGCATCAAGTTTCCCCTTGGAACATGTACTAAATGGCCTATCTCTATTATTTATTATATCTTTAGTTTTGATACAATTGAGGTTTGAAAAATTCGTACAAAAATGGCTACAGAAGGGTACATAAACCTTAAAATAAAAGTTAACAGTCGGAAACCCGGTTGAAATAGAACAAAAGAATCGAAGCTCTTTGTTAGAGAAGGTGATGAATGCTTACTGTAATGTTTACTATAGTGACAAAAATTTTAAAAGTTAGAAATAGAAACAAACAAAATTACAATTTTCTTCTCAATTACGAAGTGTTTTATTTTAAAAACACCATTTGCATAAGTTTCAATTTATTTAGTACATAGACATGGGTATCTTTCAAGTTGGATGTAGAAAATGCATAACCTCCGATTAAAAAAAAACTACCACGGACGGAAAACATATCAATCTATTAGTTCAGTAATTTTCGTGTCTGCCTTTCCATTATGTGACTCAAGAAAAAAATTCCAAAAAATGGATAACAATTGTATCGAAAAGAGAAAATCGAGTGCACCTTTTTATGTTAGGGCGTGTTTGAGTTGAATATTTTGTCTTCATATCGTACAAAGCAAGAATAATTCACACATCGTCTCGCTTCAGATTCTATCATTTTTTTTATATATCAAAGCTACAGGTTGACTTTATAACATAAAAAAAACACAGCACTAAAAGATGAAATATATGGGTCAAGTGAAATACCTATCTAATGAATCACAAAAACAGAGTAGGTGTGTTCGAATATCTATTTTTTTACTGAAAGTACTTGACGACAGTCTTTCAAGTTGGATGATGAAAATGCATATCTTCGAAAAATTATAATTTTTGGTGTGTGAAAACTAGGGTTTGTAGTCTTCAACCACTCAAAAAATCTAGTCTGCCCTTCCACGAAATATTTAACTAGATTTTTTTTTAATGTTTATGAATTTTCGAAAATTCCACCTGACAACCGATCAGACAATAGTTTTAAGTTGAATCAATGCAGACAAGATCTTTAACTGATGCTCATTAGCTTAGTTGATACATTTGTCTTTTAAAATTACATTGCTCATAATCATAATCACAGGGTTGACACTACTAAATTCAATCATTGTCAAATTGTTCCCTATTGTAGTATTTTAATCAGTAAGACTTTCTAAGATGACAATACGAATACTGCTGAAAAATCTGGACTTAAAATAAGGCGTATACGTAGTTTTCAATTTGTTAGCGGGCATGATGTAAAACAGCGAATCAAAGAATTAAACTTTATTTATAACTAATATAGGACAATTCTGTTGATTAAAAAATACTACATTCCAGGGTGTGGTCACGTTTCTCCAACATTTGGTAATTAGACTAAAACAACATTAGGGATTATGGGGTCCTCTTAAGGACTCGATCTTGATATCTACCTGTAATTCACCTGTTCTTGACCAAAATATTGTTAAAAAGGTATATATTTTTTTAAGATATATATAGTTTTTAATAGTCTCCCAAAATTGTAAAAGTCCATATAGTCTAACACAGTGATGTAATTTTTTATTTTATATAAAAAAAGATGTGCATGGTATGATAGACAATGAGACAACTTTCTACAAGAGACAAAATGAAACAGAACTTAACAATTATACATAAAAAAGAAGATGTGGTATGATTGCCAATGAGACAACTATTCACAAGAGACCAAATGACACAGACATTAACAAATATAGATCACCGTACAACCTTCAACAATGAGCAAAGTAATACCGCATAGTCATCTTTAAAAGGACCCGAGAAAACAAATGTTTAACAATTCAAACGAGAAAACTAACGGCCTAATTTATGTACAATATAATGAACGAAAAACAAATATATATTACACAGCAACGACAACCACCGAATTACAGGCTCCAACACTGCCCCTTATCTTGAGACATTGGTGCAACAGAACAATAAAAGAACTGAACAAAAACATACATAAACAAGCAACAAATAATATAAGACTAAATTATCAATCACTACACATCCAGTATTCGTTACCGTACGGCCGGAAGCAATTTTTTGCTTTTTTTTATAATTTTGTTCTCTATTTTTCATAATAATGTATAATAGATTACAATGTTGCGATCTTGAATTAAAATTTTTTAATTAACATTTTATATTTTGAGAGCTATTAAGAATTTATATATCTTGAGTCATTAATCTTATATAAAAGTACAAAACGCAGCTTATTATCACCGATACAGTAACTTTATTCTAAATTCTAAGTCAACTTGCATTAATTGTCCAAAACTCAAGTAACAAATCGAACATACTAGTAGTTCACAATATTCACCAAGCCAGTTCCCACAGTTAAACACTATATAGATCATGACGCGAAGTGATGTACCCAATTTGTATCAGCTCTGTTTTCGTGGAAAAAGTGGACAAATATACGACTGACTATTTCATCTGCTAAGACAGCATACCATGAAAACTGGGTTCAGCTCTACTGATATACAGACAGAACGACTAGGTAGATATATGGTTCTTCGCACTAGAAGACAATCGCTTTTGGTGACTTTTTACATAAATAAAACTTGGCTTTTTTAAATCGGTTTAGATTTTAACATCTACATGTAACACAAATACAAAAATATATCAAGTAATAGAATACATTACTAAAATGAGGTACGTACAGTCAGTGAACATTTCGATTTTTCATGTTACTTTAAATAAAAAAAAATCTTTTAAAAAAAATAATTTCTAGATTATTTCTTCATAATTTTTTACGAAATTTTCAGTTTGATTAGAATTTCCCTTGTTTATTTAAGGATTTTTTTGTTGAATAACCTTTTTAATTTTATAAATCAAATACGGCGGATGAAAATAATAATGTAATCGTTTCTGGTTATACTCGACCAAAAATATATGGTTTGTTAATGTTTTGATATAAATATTTGTAACAATATCCCTTTTTACAATATTTTAGTTAAGACCTGATATAGTTGAATTACAGGTAATTATCACGATGCCAGTCCTTATGAGGGTGTCTTCCTCCTATTCCCACTTTTTAAAAATACTATTCCTTCTATTCCCACTTGCAAATAACAATAGATGTTTTGATAAATAATTTGTTTTTATAACAATCAGGGTTAATTAGAATTTCACCTAAGATTTACCTGTATTTTTTTTTAAAGCATAACATATTTGGTACACTGTTTAGGCATAATACCTTGTTAATTTGTAATATGTTTCTTTTTTCATCAAATAAATACTTAAAAATTGAGAAAAATTTTGATAAATAGTCTAGATGGGAGTTAGATTTATTTTAAAATTTTTGAATTTGTACTTAAAAATAAAGAAAAAATATGATAAATAGATTGGAGTCAGATTTATTTTTAAATTTTTGAATTTGTAACTTTAAAAGATTGTCTGCTTTTCTAATAAATCATGATATAAATAATATTATAACCAAGTATAATCTTATATATATATATATCTTTATTCTCACAAACCAAATTACAGAAAGGTATAGAGATAATTACACATATTTCAATACAATTACATGAATAAATAATGTACGAAAGTAGATAGAAGCATTCACATTTGTTCACCCAGAAAAGTTCAATTTGTTATTGATCTCCTTAATAAGTTTACAAAATTTGTTCAGTTCTGTACATTTTTGGGAATTCAATAAGTCATAAAACTTCAATGTGTTTGTTCTATTTCTATTTTAAAATGCAATACATTGTTTTTACTTTTTTCTACAATTATCGAAAGCTGAACAATTAAAAATGTAATGGTATTCATCAACAATGGCATCTGAATTACACAATACACATTTTCTGTTTCTCTTTTTATTTTTTGCCATCTTCCAGTTTCTATTGGAGATTTCATGTTCAAAGTTCAAAATCTAAGAAATAAGGATATCTGCCGGTCATCCAAAATAAATATTTCTCAAACTCCAAAGTAACTTTAAATAAACGATAATTTAATGCTTTTGGTGATTCCTGTTGGCTTAAGATGTGAAATAAAAGTATACTTTAAAATATAATTACTTGGACCAATAATCATAGATATAAAATAATGGGTGAAAACTTAACTTTACTTCACTTTTTATTTTGTTTAAAAAAAAAACAGAGTTCATACAGATACAAAAATAACTTATTACCTGTTCTAATAAATAAAACACTGGTCAATTAACAGTTGATTAAAAAATGTTTGTACAGTATAATCCTTTGTTTGCACAAGTTTTCCTTCTATTCCCACATGAAATTTTACCTTTTCTTACCAGATTTATAAAAAGTGGGAATAGAGGGAATGAACCATATTACCAATAATTGATAAGTTCCAGGTCGATGGGTTCAAACAGAAAGATTTTGAAAGCAGAGAAAACTGTGTACCTTCGTTATAATCGGATGACAATACCAATACTAAAATAAGTCGCGAACCCGCGATATCACGGGTATGTTCTAGTATTTTGTTTAACCATGCTTACCTAATGCAAGCTGAAAAATTAAAAATAAAACGTGGAGAATCAGTTGTATCCTCATGATTGATTCTAAAGTAGAAGGCTTTTGGTTATCTTGTCGTGTCATGTAACTTGTACTACTTACCGAGATAAAACAGTGGACACTGTCATTGAACTTGTGACATATTTCTATAAATCTGACCTTAAGGTAGGTCTGGAGGTTATTTATGCCTAAATGTAGAATGATTGTTGTAGCATGTGAGAGGTCCTCACCACAAAATTGATGAACGACTTTAAGTGTTACTAATATTATGTTCCTTTCTATAAGTGTTTCTTAATAGTCTTTAAATGTTAATGTCTTTATTCTACATATTGAATTGTGTAGCATTAACACATCTGTGATCTATTTATCTGTATGTTAGCGGCAATAAATGAAATAAGGCATTAAGCTTATTTCCTGAAATCTGATGATGATTATTCAGCCTATTTCCAAACATCATTTCAGGCAATCATGCAGTGATTTTTTTTTTGCTTATCTTCCAAAAACATTTACATTCGTTGAAATAATATCTTTAAATTATATTTCAAAGTAATATAACTTTTTTTTTTAAAGGGGCACTAGCTTTCAAATTCATGTTCACCGATTTTAATCAAGTTCTCATATTTGATTTATAACAATGTAAAACATTTATCCAAACTATTAAAAATCTAAAATAAACAATAAACAGGACACGGGCATGAAAATACGTAGCTTCGTTTCGTGTGTATTTTAGTATGTGCGTGTACATATCTATAATACTAAAATTACGAGGTCCAATTTGTCAGCGGTCATCACGTAAAAACGACGAATCAAAGAATTCAACTTTATATACAACTAATATAGCACAAAGGTGTAGATTAAAAATTACACCACTCCAGGCCCTTTTGTTTTCCACGTAATTAATATCGCCAATAATTAGGAAGTTCCGTGTCGAGTCCGATATCGATACCAATAGTATAATCACCTGTTACCTATTACCTTATCTGTACGTTCCGCATCTGACAGGCGCACCACCAAATGATGTATTCAGGATTATAATATGCTATATAAACGGGTCATAATCACAGGGTTGACACTACTAAATTGTCAAATTGTTACCTATTGTAGTATTTTAATCCGTAAGATTTTTTTGAGATGACTAAAAATAAGTTTCAATTTGTTAGAGGGCATGACGTAAAACAGCGAATCAAAGAATTCAACTTTATTTATAACTAATATAGGACAATGCTGTTGATTAAAAAATACTCTATTCTAGGACCTTTTGTTTTCCAAATATTTAATATTACCAATAATTGATAAGTTCCAGTTCGACGGGTTCAAACAGAAAGATTTGAAAGCAGAGAAAATTGTGTATCTTTAATCGGCATGACTTTATCAGATGACAGTACTTGTATACTAAGATAAGGCTTGCGCATAGTTAAATACTTTAATTCAGTCACGGACCCGCGATATCACGGGTGTGTTCTAGTATAGATATAAATAGATTAAGCAAACTCGTGCTGTTGGATTGTTCTAGCTAGGTCTATTTAATTTCATACTATAGATGAAAAATAAATGTTTATCATCGTTTTCAGAAGCCTGTATAAGAATTTTGGATCGATCAGTCAATCAAATGATTTACCTTTGTTTCACTTTCAATGTTGACATTCTTTTCCCTTAAATAACTTTACACATAAAATTCACGTGTTATCCATCTCAAAAGCTCAGGGTTAAATTGAAGTTCACATGAATACTTGGAAGTGAGGCCCCTCATGGGGGGGTCCTAGTAATCACATAATCACCATTTGTTTGCCAATATAATCACATAATCATTAAATATTTGCTTATCTTTAGTAATCAAATAATCATAAACTAAAAATACAGTCCTAGGTAATCAAATAATCATGAAATATTTGGCTTAATAATCAAATAATCATTAAAAAAAACGGCCAAGTAATCACATAATCAAAAACCCCATGAGGGCCCTCGGAAGTGAATAATTCATAATCTAATGTTTTTTAGCTTATTTTGACAAAATTGAACCATACTGGCTGCTAAAAGCGATTTATTATTTCACTAATAGAAAAAGAGGACTTTGTGGCAAATAAATCAAGATTTTTATAGAAAATCCACAGCCTTTATCCTTGTATTCTCATATTTGGCAATTTGATGACTGATAGATATAGGATTATTGCATGCAGTGCTAGCATTGATTTCCTTAAAACAAGTTTATAAATGTAGTTATTGGTTAAGACAAGTATAAATATGGCCAAAATCAAGTACACCTTTTAGGGTGCGCTCGACTTAAGTGACTCAGCACGAGGTGTTTTGGAATTTACAGGTTACTTAGAACTTTTTGTAAAAAATAAACACTAGCACATCATAGAAAATCAAGTGAGTAATTTATGTTTCAAATTTTATAACAAAAATCTCTGTATTAAAGGCTGTGGATTTTCTATAAAAATCTTGATTTATTAGCCACAAAGTCCTCTTTTTTTATCAAATGCAATGGAACAGTAAAAAATAATGCTTTGCATCAAGTTTCCCCTTGGAACATGTACTAAATGGCCTATCTCTATTATTTATTATATCTTTAGTTTTGATACAATTGAGGTTTGAAAAATTCGTACAAAAATGGCTACAGAAGGGTACATAAACCTTAAAATAAAAGTTAACAGTCGGAAACCCGGTTGAAATAGAACAAAAGAATCGAAGCTCTTTGTTAGAGAAGGTGATGAATGCTTACTGTAATGTTTACTATAGTGACAAAAATTTTAAAAGTTAGAAATAGAAACAAACAAAATTACAATTTTCTTCTCAATTACGAAGTGTTTTATTTTAAAAACACCATTTGCATAAGTTTCAATTTATTTAGTACATAGACATGGGTATCTTTCAAGTTGGATGTAGAAAATGCATAACCTCCGATTAAAAAAAAACTACCACGGACGGAAAACATATCAATCTATTAGTTCAGTAATTTTCGTGTCTGCCTTTCCATTATGTGACTCAAGAAAAAAATTCCAAAAAATGGATAACAATTGTATCGAAAAGAGAAAATCGAGTGCACCTTTTTATGTTAGGGCGTGTTTGAGTTGAATATTTTGTCTTCATATCGTACAAAGCAAGAATAATTCACACATCGTCTCGCTTCAGATTCTATCATTTTTTTTATATATCAAAGCTACAGGTTGACTTTATAACATAAAAAAAACACAGCACTAAAAGATGAAATATATGGGTCAAGTGAAATACCTATCTAATGAATCACAAAAACAGAGTAGGTGTGTTCGAATATCTATTTTTTTACTGAAAGTACTTGACGACAGTCTTTCAAGTTGGATGATGAAAATGCATATCTTCGAAAAATTATAATTTTTGGTGTGTGAAAACTAGGGTTTGTAGTCTTCAACCACTCAAAAAATCTAGTCTGCCCTTCCACGAAATATTTAACTAGATTTTTTTTTAATGTTTATGAATTTTCGAAAATTCCACCTGACAACCGATCAGACAATAGTTTTAAGTTGAATCAATGCAGACAAGATCTTTAACTGATGCTCATTAGCTTAGTTGATACATTTGTCTTTTAAAATTACATTGCTCATAATCATAATCACAGGGTTGACACTACTAAATTCAATCATTGTCAAATTGTTCCCTATTGTAGTATTTTAATCAGTAAGACTTTCTAAGATGACAATACGAATACTGCTGAAAAATCTGGACTTAAAATAAGGCGTATACGTAGTTTTCAATTTGTTAGCGGGCATGATGTAAAACAGCGAATCAAAGAATTAAACTTTATTTATAACTAATATAGGACAATTCTGTTGATTAAAAAATACTACATTCCAGGGTGTGGTCACGTTTCTCCAACATTTGGTAATTAGACTAAAACAACATTAGGGATTATGGGGTCCTCTTAAGGACTCGATCTTGATATCTACCTGTAATTCACCTGTTCTTGACCAAAATATTGTTAAAAAGGTATATATTTTTTTAAGATATATATAGTTTTTAATAGTCTCCCAAAATTGTAAAAGTCCATATAGTCTAACACAGTGATGTAATTTTTTATTTTATATAAAAAAAGATGTGCATGGTATGATAGACAATGAGACAACTTTCTACAAGAGACAAAATGAAACAGAACTTAACAATTATACATAAAAAAGAAGATGTGGTATGATTGCCAATGAGACAACTATTCACAAGAGACCAAATGACACAGACATTAACAAATATAGATCACCGTACAACCTTCAACAATGAGCAAAGTAATACCGCATAGTCATCTTTAAAAGGACCCGAGAAAACAAATGTTTAACAATTCAAACGAGAAAACTAACGGCCTAATTTATGTACAATATAATGAACGAAAAACAAATATATATTACACAGCAACGACAACCACCGAATTACAGGCTCCAACACTGCCCCTTATCTTGAGACATTGGTGCAACAGAACAATAAAAGAACTGAACAAAAACATACATAAACAAGCAACAAATAATATAAGACTAAATTATCAATCACTACACATCCAGTATTCGTTACCGTACGGCCGGAAGCAATTTTTTGCTTTTTTTTATAATTTTGTTCTCTATTTTTCATAATAATGTATAATAGATTACAATGTTGCGATCTTGAATTAAAATTTTTTAATTAACATTTTATATTTTGAGAGCTATTAAGAATTTATATATCTTGAGTCATTAATCTTATATAAAAGTACAAAACGCAGCTTATTATCACCGATACAGTAACTTTATTCTAAATTCTAAGTCAACTTGCATTAATTGTCCAAAACTCAAGTAACAAATCGAACATACTAGTAGTTCACAATATTCACCAAGCCAGTTCCCACAGTTAAACACTATATAGATCATGACGCGAAGTGATGTACCCAATTTGTATCAGCTCTGTTTTCGTGGAAAAAGTGGACAAATATACGACTGACTATTTCATCTGCTAAGACAGCATACCATGAAAACTGGGTTCAGCTCTACTGATATACAGACAGAACGACTAGGTAGATATATGGTTCTTCGCACTAGAAGACAATCGCTTTTGGTGACTTTTTACATAAATAAAACTTGGCTTTTTTAAATCGGTTTAGATTTTAACATCTACATGTAACACAAATACAAAAATATATCAAGTAATAGAATACATTACTAAAATGAGGTACGTACAGTCAGTGAACATTTCGATTTTTCATGTTACTTTAAATAAAAAAAAATCTTTTAAAAAAAATAATTTCTAGATTATTTCTTCATAATTTTTTACGAAATTTTCAGTTTGATTAGAATTTCCCTTGTTTATTTAAGGATTTTTTTGTTGAATAACCTTTTTAATTTTATAAATCAAATACGGCGGATGAAAATAATAATGTAATCGTTTCTGGTTATACTCGACCAAAAATATATGGTTTGTTAATGTTTTGATATAAATATTTGTAACAATATCCCTTTTTACAATATTTTAGTTAAGACCTGATATAGTTGAATTACAGGTAATTATCACGATGCCAGTCCTTATGAGGGTGTCTTCCTCCTATTCCCACTTTTTAAAAATACTATTCCTTCTATTCCCACTTGCAAATAACAATAGATGTTTTGATAAATAATTTGTTTTTATAACAATCAGGGTTAATTAGAATTTCACCTAAGATTTACCTGTATTTTTTTTTAAAGCATAACATATTTGGTACACTGTTTAGGCATAATACCTTGTTAATTTGTAATATGTTTCTTTTTTCATCAAATAAATACTTAAAAATTGAGAAAAATTTTGATAAATAGTCTAGATGGGAGTTAGATTTATTTTAAAATTTTTGAATTTGTACTTAAAAATAAAGAAAAAATATGATAAATAGATTGGAGTCAGATTTATTTTTAAATTTTTGAATTTGTAACTTTAAAAGATTGTCTGCTTTTCTAATAAATCATGATATAAATAATATTATAACCAAGTATAATCTTATATATATATATATCTTTATTCTCACAAACCAAATTACAGAAAGGTATAGAGATAATTACACATATTTCAATACAATTACATGAATAAATAATGTACGAAAGTAGATAGAAGCATTCACATTTGTTCACCCAGAAAAGTTCAATTTGTTATTGATCTCCTTAATAAGTTTACAAAATTTGTTCAGTTCTGTACATTTTTGGGAATTCAATAAGTCATAAAACTTCAATGTGTTTGTTCTATTTCTATTTTAAAATGCAATACATTGTTTTTACTTTTTTCTACAATTATCGAAAGCTGAACAATTAAAAATGTAATGGTATTCATCAACAATGGCATCTGAATTACACAATACACATTTTCTGTTTCTCTTTTTATTTTTTGCCATCTTCCAGTTTCTATTGGAGATTTCATGTTCAAAATTCAAAATCTAAGAAATAAGGATATCTGCCGGTCATCCAAAATAAATATTTCTCAAACTCCAAAGTAACTTTAAATAAACGATAATTTAATGCTTTTGGTGATTCCTGTTGGCTTAAGATGTGAAATAAAAGTATACTTTAAAATATAATTACTTGGACCAATAATCATAGATATAAAATAATGGGTGAAAACTTAACTTTACTTCACTTTTTATTTTGTTTAAAAAAAAAACAGAGTTCATACAGATACAAAAATAACTTATTACCTGTTCTAATAAATAAAACACTGGTCAATTAACAGTTGATTAAAAAATGTTTGTACAGTATAATCCTTTGTTTGCACAAGTTTTCCTTCTATTCCCACATGAAATTTTACCTTTTCTTACCAGATTTATAAAAAGTGGGAATAGAGGGAATGAACCATATTACCAATAATTGATAAGTTCCAGGTCGATGGGTTCAAACAGAAAGATTTTGAAAGCAGAGAAAACTGTGTACCTTCGTTATAATCGGATGACAATACCAATACTAAAATAAGTCGCGAACCCGCGATATCACGGGTATGTTCTAGTATTTTGTTTAACCATGCTTACCTAATGCAAGCTGAAAAATTAAAAATAAAACGTGGAGAATCAGTTGTATCCTCATGATTGATTCTAAAGTAGAAGGCTTTTGGTTATCTTGTCGTGTCATGTAACTTGTACTACTTACCGAGATAAAACAGTGGACACTGTCATTGAACTTGTGACATATTTCTATAAATCTGACCTTAAGGTAGGTCTGGAGGTTATTTATGCCTAAATGTAGAATGATTGTTGTAGCATGTGAGAGGTCCTCACCACAAAATTGATGAACGACTTTAAGTGTTACTAATATTATGTTCCTTTCTATAAGTGTTTCTTAATAGTCTTTAAATGTTAATGTCTTTATTCTACATATTGAATTGTGTAGCATTAACACATCTGTGATCTATTTATCTGTATGTTAGCGGCAATAAATGAAATAAGGCATTAAGCTTATTTCCTGAAATCTGATGATGATTATTCAGCCTATTTCCAAACATCATTTCAGGCAATCATGCAGTGATTTTTTTTTTGCTTATCTTCCAAAAACATTTACATTCGTTGAAATAATATCTTTAAATTATATTTCAAAGTAATATAACTTTTTTTTTTAAAGGGGCACTAGCTTTCAAATTCATGTTCACCGATTTTAATCAAGTTCTCATATTTGATTTATAACAATGTAAAACATTTATCCAAACTATTAAAAATCTAAAATAAACAATAAACAGGACACGGGCATGAAAATACGTAGCTTCGTTTCGTGTGTATTTTAGTATGTGCGTGTACATATCTATAATACTAAAATTACGAGGTCCAATTTGTCAGCGGTCATCACGTAAAAACGACGAATCAAAGAATTCAACTTTATATACAACTAATATAGCACAAAGGTGTAGATTAAAAATTACACCACTCCAGGCCCTTTTGTTTTCCACGTAATTAATATCGCCAATAATTAGGAAGTTCCGTGTCGAGTCCGATATCGATACCAATAGTATAATCACCTGTTACCTATTACCTTATCTGTACGTTCCGCATCTGACAGGCGCACCACCAAACGATGTATTCAGGATTATAATATGCTATATAAACGGGTCATAATCACAGGGTTGACACTACTAAATTGTCAAATTGTTACCTATTGTAGTATTTTAATCCGTAAGATTTTTTTGAGATGACTAAAAATAAGTTTCAATTTGTTAGAGGGCATGACGTAAAACAGCGAATCAAAGAATTCAACTTTATTTATAACTAATATAGGACAATGCTGTTGATTAAAAAATACTCTATTCTAGGACCTTTTGTTTTCCAAATATTTAATATTACCAATAATTGATAAGTTCCAGTTCGACGGGTTCAAACAGAAAGATTTGAAAGCAGAGAAAATTGTGTATCTTTAATCGGCATGACTTTATCAGATGACAGTACTTGTATACTAAGATAAGGCTTGCGCATAGTTAAATACTTTAATTCAGTCACGGACCCGCGATATCACGGGTGTGTTCTAGTATAGATATAAATAGATTAAGCAAACTCGTGCTGTTGGATTGTTCTAGCTAGGTCTATTTAATTTCATACTATAGATGAAAAATAAATGTTTATCATCGTTTTCAGAAGCCTGTATAAGAATTTTGGATCGATCAGTCAATCAAATGATTTACCTTTGTTTCACTTTCAATGTTGACATTCTTTTCCCTTAAATAACTTTACACATAAAATTCACGTGTTATCCATCTCAAAAGCTCAGGGTTAAATTGAAGTTCACATGAATACTTGGAAGTGAGGCCCCTCATGGGGGGGTCCTAGTAATCACATAATCACCATTTGTTTGCCAATATAATCACATAATCATTAAATATTTGCTTATCTTTAGTAATCAAATAATCATAAACTAAAAATACAGTCCTAGGTAATCAAATAATCATGAAATATTTGGCTTAATAATCAAATAATCATTAAAAAAAACGGCCAAGTAATCACATAATCAAAAACCCCATGAGGGCCCTCGGAAGTGAATAATTCATAATCTAATGTTTTTTAGCTTATTTTGACAAAATTGAACCATACTGGCTGCTAAAAGCGATTTATTATTTCACTAATAGAAAAAGAGGACTTTGTGGCAAATAAATCAAGATTTTTATAGAAAATCCACAGCCTTTATCCTTGTATTCTCATATTTGGCAATTTGATGACTGATAGATATAGGATTATTGCATGCAGTGCTAGCATTGATTTCCTTAAAACAAGTTTATAAATGTAGTTATTGGTTAAGACAAGTATAAATATGGCCAAAATCAAGTACACCTTTTAGGGTGCGCTCGACTTAAGTGACTCAGCACGAGGTGTTTTGGAATTTACAGGTTACTTAGAACTTTTTGTAAAAAATAAACACTAGCACATCATAGAAAATCAAGTGAGTAATTTATGTTTCAAATTTTATAACAAAAATCTCTGTATTAAAGGCTGTGGATTTTCTATAAAAATCTTGATTTATTAGCCACAAAGTCCTCTTTTTTTATCAAATGCAATGGAACAGTAAAAAATAATGCTTTGCATCAAGTTTCCCCTTGGAACATGTACTAAATGGCCTATCTCTATTATTTATTATATCTTTAGTTTTGATACAATTGAGGTTTGAAAAATTCGTACAAAAATGGCTACAGAAGGGTACATAAACCTTAAAATAAAAGTTAACAGTCGGAAACCCGGTTGAAATAGAACAAAAGAATCGAAGCTCTTTGTTAGAGAAGGTGATGAATGCTTACTGTAATGTTTACTATAGTGACAAAAATTTTAAAAGTTAGAAATAGAAACAAACAAAATTACAATTTTCTTCTCAATTACGAAGTGTTTTATTTTAAAAACACCATTTGCATAAGTTTCAATTTATTTAGTACATAGACATGGGTATCTTTCAAGTTGGATGTAGAAAATGCATAACCTCCGATTAAAAAAAAACTACCACGGACGGAAAACATATCAATCTATTAGTTCAGTAATTTTCGTGTCTGCCTTTCCATTATGTGACTCAAGAAAAAAATTCCAAAAAATGGATAACAATTGTATCGAAAAGAGAAAATCGAGTGCACCTTTTTATGTTAGGGCGTGTTTGAGTTGAATATTTTGTCTTCATATCGTACAAAGCAAGAATAATTCACACATCGTCTCGCTTCAGATTCTATCATTTTTTTTATATATCAAAGCTACAGGTTGACTTTATAACATAAAAAAAACACAGCACTAAAAGATGAAATATATGGGTCAAGTGAAATACCTATCTAATGAATCACAAAAACAGAGTAGGTGTGTTCGAATATCTATTTTTTTACTGAAAGTACTTGACGACAGTCTTTCAAGTTGGATGATGAAAATGCATATCTTCGAAAAATTATAATTTTTGGTGTGTGAAAACTAGGGTTTGTAGTCTTCAACCACTCAAAAAATCTAGTCTGCCCTTCCACGAAATATTTAACTAGATTTTTTTTTAATGTTTATGAATTTTCGAAAATTCCACCTGACAACCGATCAGACAATAGTTTTAAGTTGAATCAATGCAGACAAGATCTTTAACTGATGCTCATTAGCTTAGTTGATACATTTGTCTTTTAAAATTACATTGCTCATAATCATAATCACAGGGTTGACACTACTAAATTCAATCATTGTCAAATTGTTCCCTATTGTAGTATTTTAATCAGTAAGACTTTCTAAGATGACAATACGAATACTGCTGAAAAATCTGGACTTAAAATAAGGCGTATACGTAGTTTTCAATTTGTTAGCGGGCATGATGTAAAACAGCGAATCAAAGAATTAAACTTTATTTATAACTAATATAGGACAATTCTGTTGATTAAAAAATACTACATTCCAGGGTGTGGTCACGTTTCTCCAACATTTGGTAATTAGACTAAAACAACATTAGGGATTATGGGGTCCTCTTAAGGACTCGATCTTGATATCTACCTGTAATTCACCTGTTCTTGACCAAAATATTGTTAAAAAGGTATATATTTTTTTAAGATATATATAGTTTTTAATAGTCTCCCAAAATTGTAAAAGTCCATATAGTCTAACACAGTGATGTAATTTTTTATTTTATATAAAAAAAGATGTGCATGGTATGATAGACAATGAGACAACTTTCTACAAGAGACAAAATGAAACAGAACTTAACAATTATACATAAAAAAGAAGATGTGGTATGATTGCCAATGAGACAACTATTCACAAGAGACCAAATGACACAGACATTAACAAATATAGATCACCGTACAACCTTCAACAATGAGCAAAGTAATACCGCATAGTCATCTTTAAAAGGACCCGAGAAAACAAATGTTTAACAATTCAAACGAGAAAACTAACGGCCTAATTTATGTACAATATAATGAACGAAAAACAAATATATATTACACAGCAACGACAACCACCGAATTACAGGCTCCAACACTGCCCCTTATCTTGAGACATTGGTGCAACAGAACAATAAAAGAACTGAACAAAAACATACATAAACAAGCAACAAATAATATAAGACTAAATTATCAATCACTACACATCCAGTATTCGTTACCGTACGGCCGGAAGCAATTTTTTGCTTTTTTTTATAATTTTGTTCTCTATTTTTCATAATAATGTATAATAGATTACAATGTTGCGATCTTGAATTAAAATTTTTTAATTAACATTTTATATTTTGAGAGCTATTAAGAATTTATATATCTTGAGTCATTAATCTTATATAAAAGTACAAAACGCAGCTTATTATCACCGATACAGTAACTTTATTCTAAATTCTAAGTCAACTTGCATTAATTGTCCAAAACTCAAGTAACAAATCGAACATACTAGTAGTTCACAATATTCACCAAGCCAGTTCCCACAGTTAAACACTATATAGATCATGACGCGAAGTGATGTACCCAATTTGTATCAGCTCTGTTTTCGTGGAAAAAGTGGACAAATATACGACTGACTATTTCATCTGCTAAGACAGCATACCATGAAAACTGGGTTCAGCTCTACTGATATACAGACAGAACGACTAGGTAGATATATGGTTCTTCGCACTAGAAGACAATCGCTTTTGGTGACTTTTTACATAAATAAAACTTGGCTTTTTTAAATCGGTTTAGATTTTAACATCTACATGTAACACAAATACAAAAATATATCAAGTAATAGAATACATTACTAAAATGAGGTACGTACAGTCAGTGAACATTTCGATTTTTCATGTTACTTTAAATAAAAAAAAATCTTTTAAAAAAAATAATTTCTAGATTATTTCTTCATAATTTTTTACGAAATTTTCAGTTTGATTAGAATTTCCCTTGTTTATTTAAGGATTTTTTTGTTGAATAACCTTTTTAATTTTATAAATCAAATACGGCGGATGAAAATAATAATGTAATCGTTTCTGGTTATACTCGACCAAAAATATATGGTTTGTTAATGTTTTGATATAAATATTTGTAACAATATCCCTTTTTACAATATTTTAGTTAAGACCTGATATAGTTGAATTACAGGTAATTATCACGATGCCAGTCCTTATGAGGGTGTCTTCCTCCTATTCCCACTTTTTAAAAATACTATTCCTTCTATTCCCACTTGCAAATAACAATAGATGTTTTGATAAATAATTTGTTTTTATAACAATCAGGGTTAATTAGAATTTCACCTAAGATTTACCTGTATTTTTTTTTAAAGCATAACATATTTGGTACACTGTTTAGGCATAATACCTTGTTAATTTGTAATATGTTTCTTTTTTCATCAAATAAATACTTAAAAATTGAGAAAAATTTTGATAAATAGTCTAGATGGGAGTTAGATTTATTTTAAAATTTTTGAATTTGTACTTAAAAATAAAGAAAAAATATGATAAATAGATTGGAGTCAGATTTATTTTTAAATTTTTGAATTTGTAACTTTAAAAGATTGTCTGCTTTTCTAATAAATCATGATATAAATAATATTATAACCAAGTATAATCTTATATATATATATATCTTTATTCTCACAAACCAAATTACAGAAAGGTATAGAGATAATTACACATATTTCAATACAATTACATGAATAAATAATGTACGAAAGTAGATAGAAGCATTCACATTTGTTCACCCAGAAAAGTTCAATTTGTTATTGATCTCCTTAATAAGTTTACAAAATTTGTTCAGTTCTGTACATTTTTGGGAATTCAATAAGTCATAAAACTTCAATGTGTTTGTTCTATTTCTATTTTAAAATGCAATACATTGTTTTTACTTTTTTCTACAATTATCGAAAGCTGAACAATTAAAAATGTAATGGTATTCATCAACAATGGCATCTGAATTACACAATACACATTTTCTGTTTCTCTTTTTATTTTTTGCCATCTTCCAGTTTCTATTGGAGATTTCATGTTCAAAGTTCAAAATCTAAGAAATAAGGATATCTGCCGGTCATCCAAAATAAATATTTCTCAAACTCCAAAGTAACTTTAAATAAACGATAATTTAATGCTTTTGGTGATTCCTGTTGGCTTAAGATGTGAAATAAAAGTATACTTTAAAATATAATTACTTGGACCAATAATCATAGATATAAAATAATGGGTGAAAACTTAACTTTACTTCACTTTTTATTTTGTTTAAAAAAAAAACAGAGTTCATACAGATACAAAAATAACTTATTACCTGTTCTAATAAATAAAACACTGGTCAATTAACAGTTGATTAAAAAATGTTTGTACAGTATAATCCTTTGTTTGCACAAGTTTTCCTTCTATTCCCACATGAAATTTTACCTTTTCTTACCAGATTTATAAAAAGTGGGAATAGAGGGAATGAACCATATTACCAATAATTGATAAGTTCCAGGTCGATGGGTTCAAACAGAAAGATTTTGAAAGCAGAGAAAACTGTGTACCTTCGTTATAATCGGATGACAATACCAATACTAAAATAAGTCGCGAACCCGCGATATCACGGGTATGTTCTAGTATTTTGTTTAACCATGCTTACCTAATGCAAGCTGAAAAATTAAAAATAAAACGTGGAGAATCAGTTGTATCCTCATGATTGATTCTAAAGTAGAAGGCTTTTGGTTATCTTGTCGTGTCATGTAACTTGTACTACTTACCGAGATAAAACAGTGGACACTGTCATTGAACTTGTGACATATTTCTATAAATCTGACCTTAAGGTAGGTCTGGAGGTTATTTATGCCTAAATGTAGAATGATTGTTGTAGCATGTGAGAGGTCCTCACCACAAAATTGATGAACGACTTTAAGTGTTACTAATATTATGTTCCTTTCTATAAGTGTTTCTTAATAGTCTTTAAATGTTAATGTCTTTATTCTACATATTGAATTGTGTAGCATTAACACATCTGTGATCTATTTATCTGTATGTTAGCGGCAATAAATGAAATAAGGCATTAAGCTTATTTCCTGAAATCTGATGATGATTATTCAGCCTATTTCCAAACATCATTTCAGGCAATCATGCAGTGATTTTTTTTTTGCTTATCTTCCAAAAACATTTACATTCGTTGAAATAATATCTTTAAATTATATTTCAAAGTAATATAACTTTTTTTTTTAAAGGGGCACTAGCTTTCAAATTCATGTTCACCGATTTTAATCAAGTTCTCATATTTGATTTATAACAATGTAAAACATTTATCCAAACTATTAAAAATCTAAAATAAACAATAAACAGGACACGGGCATGACAATACGTAGCTTCGTTTCGTGTGTATTTTAGTATGTGCGTGTACATATCTATAATACTAAAATTACGAGGTCCAATTTGTCAGCGGTCATCACGTAAAAACGACGAATCAAAGAATTCAACTTTATATACAACTAATATAGCACAAAGGTGTAGATTAAAAATTACACCACTCCAGGCCCTTTTGTTTTCCACGTAATTAATATCGCCAATAATTAGGAAGTTCCGTGTCGAGTCCGATATCGATACCAATAGTATAATCACCTGTTACCTATTACCTTATCTGTACGTTCCGCATCTGACAGGCGCACCACCAAACGATGTATTCAGGATTATAATATGCTATATAAACGGGTCATAATCACAGGGTTGACACTACTAAATTGTCAAATTGTTACCTATTGTAGTATTTTAATCCGTAAGATTTTTTTGAGATGACTAAAAATAAGTTTCAATTTGTTAGAGGGCATGACGTAAAACAGCGAATCAAAGAATTCAACTTTATTTATAACTAATATAGGACAATGCTGTTGATTAAAAAATACTCTATTCTAGGACCTTTTGTTTTCCAAATATTTAATATTACCAATAATTGATAAGTTCCAGTTCGACGGGTTCAAACAGAAAGATTTGAAAGCAGAGAAAATTGTGTATCTTTAATCGGCATGACTTTATCAGATGACAGTACTTGTATACTAAGATAAGGCTTGCGCATAGTTAAATACTTTAATTCAGTCACGGACCCGCGATATCACGGGTGTGTTCTAGTATAGATATAAATAGATTAAGCAAACTCGTGCTGTTGGATTGTTCTAGCTAGGTCTATTTAATTTCATACTATAGATGAAAAATAAATGTTTATCATCGTTTTCAGAAGCCTGTATAAGAATTTTGGATCGATCAGTCAATCAAATGATTTACCTTTGTTTCACTTTCAATGTTGACATTCTTTTCCCTTAAATAACTTTACACATAAAATTCACGTGTTATCCATCTCAAAAGCTCAGGGTTAAATTGAAGTTCACATGAATACTTGGAAGTGAGGCCCCTCATGGGGGGGGGGGGGTCCTAGTAATCACATAATCACCATTTGTTTGCCAATATAATCACATAATCATTAAATATTTGCTTATCTTTAGTAATCAAATAATCATAAACTAAAAATACAGTCCTAGGTAATCAAATAATCATGAAATATTTGGCTTAATAATCAAATAATCATTAAAAAAAACGGCCAAGTAATCACATAATCAAAAACCCCATGAGGGCCCTCGGAAGTGAATAATTCATAATCTAATGTTTTTTAGCTTATTTTGACAAAATTGAACCATACTGGCTGCTAAAAGCGATTTATTATTTCACTATTCAGGGGCGGATTAAGGCGGGGCGTGGCGGGCGTGCGTAAAATTTGAAAAGCATGGGTTGTTTTCAACTTATTTAAGTATCAGAAGAGACCATTACATCTTTTTTAACATTTAAATATATATATAAATAAAAAAAAAAGTCAGTTTAACAGAATAAACTTGACCCACGATTTATTAAAGTTTTTATAAATTATTTCGAAGGAGCTGCGTTTGATGACAAATATAATATGTTTTTTTAGCAGTTGAAGTAAAAACAAATATTTCATTGTATTTGCGGTTTTTATAATCAATTTCTTTGATAATTTAAGTTCCAAAACATCCCTTACTCACTTTCACAATTTCATCATGGCACGGTCAAGAAAACAGTTTGGCAGCCAGGTGAGATTCTTTCATAATATCCGTAATGAAAGATAGAAATATTGTTTCAAGCGAAAGGTTAGTTTATAAATTTGTATCTCTGTGGCTATATTTATTTCTCACTTGCAACCTAAAAATTTAGTCGAATTATGTACCGTATTACATGCTTGAGATCCCAAGAAAATAATCTTCGTAAATGCATGAAAAAAATGATCGTTTCTGCATGGAGAATTGAATTTGATACCAAATACAAAACTGGCTCTTTTTTTGTAGATACAACTAGATAGCTAACATGGTTTAAATTAAAGTTAGACCACCAATTTCCTGGTATCAAAGCATCTATATATAAAAAAAAACATCTATGTATTGCCATATGACCTTTTACATTGAAGGATTAAACTTGCATTAAGTCGTGTTCAGACTCTTTAACAGAAATAAAGGAATGTGGAGGAAACGTGCACGGGACCTTATCTAGCACAAAGTCAATGCATATAAAACATACAAATGATCAATGGTCAAAGTTTTTATTCCTGTTCTTAACATGCTTAATTTTGATAGTTGCTGGAGGGTCTTCAAAAATAAAATAATCATTAATACCGTAAAACAAGGTCAAGATGGTCCTTAGAGTCGACTTTAGCAGTACTAAAACTTAAAGTAGAATACTGCACTGTCAGTGTAAACGTATAAGCACAATACAGGACAAGAACAGACAGATAGATCCAGTTTAAATGATTATGAGAATTACGATTTTTGCTTTATCCTACATAGCCAGAAATTAGTAGTGGTTTTGCTCATAATATGTAAATGAGAATTGTACCACGTGATAGTACTTTGAACTGGACTGGCTTGATAGGCTTGATATCATTAAAATCTTTAAAACACGGATATTATAAGTTGCCCGTCACAGAGTCCTTATTTACAATCACTTTGATATTTCCGTAAAGTTGTCAGGCGGTCAAAATTAAAACAATGAACGCGAATTTAGTGAATTTTTCGTGCTTTCGTGAGTTTTTTCTTCTTGAAATAGTGACATTTTAATTTTACGTGGGAACCTAGAGTTCAACGACTACACATACAAAGTTTGGACTTGCTCATTCTTTGGATATTCAAGTTTCATATTTCACCCCGGCAACCTGTTTTTATAATGACCTTGTAAGCCAATTTTCAACACGAAGTTAGCAAATTTGACGTTTCAGCCATTTTAGCCTGTATTTTACACTGCAATGACGTTACGCACGTTATTGCGTCAATACCGTGTAATCAACCAGTCCACACTAATAAACAGCTTTTCTATAAAATCATAACAGTTAAGTTATATAAAACTTATATCCATAGATTGGACAGGTAAATACTATTCCGAAAAAAAGTACAATTTTTTTTTATCATATTTTACTTTAGTCTAAAATAAGGACAACATATTGACAAAACGTCAAAAATATGCGTGTCAGACGTAACAGACTATACGCATAATCACTTTAGCAGGGGTGTTTGTGTTCTTCAAAATAGTGTTATATCCACGAAAATTCGAATGAATGATATGCTCCATATATAAAGTATAACAATATTACTGGATATGTGTTTCAGATACGACCAACGCTATTTTTTGGCAAAAACAAATAGTGTTCATATTGGTCAGATTTTGGAAGATGTTAAGTTATCAAAATTTATAGGTTTTAAAATATAAGATTATATGATATTTCGTTTGTGTAAATTCGGCTCACATTTGTGCATACATAGACCATATCAACATCGAATTTTTGGAGCACTCACACTACATCTAAAAATGCAACGGCTTCTGGCAAATGTCTTGCAAGATGTCCAATGTCGGATTTCGCCGTTTTTTACAAATAAATTGTCATTTGCGACGTTATTTATTAAAAATTTAGATTAGTTGCATGCTAAATAGTCCTTTTCCGTAATTGTGCTTTAACTTTACAAAACAGCAACATACTTTTTGATAACTTGCGTAGTTAAAACGACTTCGTTTTCAAAGAAATGAAATGTCTTGCAAGTTTGTCCACTGGACGATTTTCGTACGTTTTCAAAATTGTCGATTCGGGGTACGCTATTTATGGTGGATCATCTGTTTATAGTTCCTCAGATAGAATTTTTTTGATAGTCAAATACTATCAACAAGACCACAAAGCGTCATAAAAAAAATCCGATGACTGGGTTTGTTCGTTTAGATGAGGTTCTTAAGTTGTGGAAAAGTTTGGTATTACAAGAGGATAACAAATCATCTTTATCAAATTTTCAAATTTGGGAAGCGTAAACTGACTGCGATATTTTTTTTATTTCTCTGCAATAAGATTCATGTGTATAGAATTGAAAGTGAAAATAAAATTGGGCCTAAAGCGTGGCTATATACCTCTCCATATCATACAAAGCTTGTAAACATATGAGAAGAATTATAATTAACCTTTTTTTCAGACAATCATTTCATTTCATAATCTAATATTGTACCGCTATTAAAGAAAGTATAGTGAATTTTATAAGCAAGACCCGTTTAACTTGTTATTCTCGACAAACTTTTTATATTATATCCATCAACACCAAATGATGTAAAAGCAGTTGTTTCTTTTATTAAAGAGTCATTAGAACTGAGGAAAGGAGAACAATAACTGTTTTTATCATATATCTATTATAATATTGTCGAGTTTTCATTATGTTTGATCATGTTTGTTTTGTATTTGCCATAACCTAAATTGGTTTTTGTCTGTTTTGCAAATAAAGAATTTATTATTATTAAAGCAAAATATATATCCTCCTCCTTTTCGGTTCTAAATGGGAAAACATTGCACTTTAATACGTTTTATGTCAATTGATCTCTGGTGGAGAGTTGTCTCATTGGCACTCATCATACCGTATATATCTTCTCATTTCAAAGATATGCATTACCCAAATACGATATATTTTGTTGTTTGTTGCTTACGTTACCTTCATTGGGAAATATTCAATGCATATTCAGTACAACAAACATTATAAGAAGTATCCATATTGATGTGCAAAACAAAAATTGCAAGCGAAATACAAAACTTATCCCAAATAATCGGTAATCGCCGTAAAACGTAAAAATTTGACGTTACCATTTGAGACGCAATATCGTGCTTAACGTCAATGTTAAAAGCCTCTCGCTTCGATTTTTAAAATAGCTCAGGAACCTGTGAGTTTGCAACAACAGTCATTATGTTTCGTTTAAATGGTGCTTATTGTTGTGTATATTCATTTTCTGCCCCGGCAACCTGTCTATCACTTAAAAATTAAAATTAAAACAGACATTTTTTCAAAATTCCCTATCATTTAAATGTAATTTCCGTGACCCGTATCCGATTTCTTTAGTATAATATTCAAATAAGCAAAGTGGCGTTGATTTCTGGATATGTATATATCAGTCTACTTTAAAGTTTTCCCAGTAAAATCTAATAGTCCTTGATTACAATGAATCTATGTTTTTGCTTTGAGACCAGAATATTGTCGAAAAACATAGCTAAAAATTAATTGCGTTTCAAAGTAAGAAAGAGTCCGCGAAACGCTCAGAATGCATGCTTTTGCGTTATTTTCTCAGAGCTTCTCGGGGTTTCAGCGGCCTCAGACCCTCGACAAAAATATATTTTGCCTCACTATTTAAAGAGGCTAGTTACGGCAATGGAAGCAGCATCTCCATACTTGACTGGAGTAAGTTCATCATTCTGTAATCTTATTTTCATGATCAGTGTTTGGAGTCTGTCATCTATTTCCCTGTACTTCCTCTTTCTTGGGATACGTTTCCCACCAGCTCTGTACTGGATCAATGTGAGAGCATGGAAGGCTTCTTCTTGTCTCAACACACTAATCATACTGTTGATGTTTGGGTGAGCTGCCTTTACTAACTTCTTTAGCTTACTATGTCAACCTTCTAGTAAATGGTTTGTTGTTCTAGGACCTTCTGTTGCATAGTGATTCCACAGACTTTGGTTGTTCACTACTCAATAGCTGGTTACATAGTTAGTAAAATTAAGTGTTGGTGTGGTAGTATCTGAATCATCGATGTCTTCAAGTGCATTAAACCAAACATCTTCAATTGTATTGGGTGGTAAAAGTGGCAGTACTACAGCTCTACGAACAAGTTGGAGACCATGCTTCACAAGTTAATAGTGTTCAAAGCTGATCAAAGTTTGGCTTTGCTTAATCTATTAGGCCAATTTATACACTTATCCATGATAATTAAGTACTTTTGATATTATATCAATTTTTAAAAATCATAATTTGTTAAGATAATGAAATTAATAATTTTTTTGAGGCTGAAGTTGAACTATTAATTTTCTTTTTAAATACGTTTTTTTTTTTCAGACTTTCCAGATTTTTAAATGCTTTTACTACTTTTTCTTTCATTTTGTTTTTATTTTACCAAATTGAATGCTTCTACTTCCTTTTCTTTCAATTAGTTTTATTTTTTTAGAAATTCCATGATATTAAAATACTTAAAATTATATACTTTATGCATGTTTTCAAACAAAAAAGTCTCATTTTTTACATAGAAACAATAATTTTTATTTAATTTCCACAGGTAAATTTATCTTTGACCAAATTAGACACTAATGACTAAAACAACATATTTCGAAATAACAACATGTATTGTTCTTCCACTAATCCCCCGTGTAGCCAGAATAGTAAAATACCGGCGTTTTGCAGATTCAGATTCAATATTTTATTAAAGTCTCACTACTTGCAATACATAAATATACAGTACATACAAAGTATATACACACTATAAAACAGACAATACACAAATATAAATTACAAGTACCATTCTATTAAGAATTATGAGAGACTATAAAACAATTTCTATATAAAACTAGTTAAAATACATACGATTATTAAAATAATTTCATTTTAAGAATATAAAAAGGTATTTCTTCTACTTAAAATATCAAAGCAGGTTTTGGCAACCATATCATAACAATTAATGTTTTTAAATAAATAAACAAATTTATCATCATCAGACAAATCATTAAAATCTACATTATATTTCATAGCTTCGCTATATAAACAAAAGCGCAAATCTGCATATAAAGGACATGATAGTATTACATGTTTTTCGTCTTCTATGTTATCATTACACATAAAACACACTCTTTCGTCTACATATTTATTTCCATACCGCCCTGTTTCAATTCTCAACGGAGCTACTCCGCATCTAAATTTAGCAAAAGCACTTCTATATCTATAAGATAATTTTTTAGATAAATATAATTCACTTCCATAACTGTCTTTAAACAATTTATAAGTCCGCAATTTTTTACCAACATCTTGTGTTAATATTCTATTTTGCCAGTTTTCTATATACTTATCAAGTAAAAATTCTTCTATCTGCATAATATTTTGTTTACACAGTACATTATTTAAATCAGTATACAAATCTAAATAACATTCTTTAAACTTAGATATAATCCTAAAACACCAATTTCTTCTCTTATTAAGAGCATTTCTATAACACCATTTAAATATTCTATAATTTAATCTATCTGTGCACATTATGTTACACCTAGCCCAGTGTCGAAAAACGCAAGTCCACTGCTTAACACTTGGAGGTCTCCAGCCCATATCCCCTTGAATTGCATCGTTTGGGGGTATATCCCAGCTCTTTTGTCCTAAAACTCATGCAAAGCTATATTTTAGTGAAAAGTCCTTGAAAAGTCCTGGAAAGTTATTATTGGCTGTTAACTGTTATTGAAAATTGGAATGTTAGCATTTTTTTTTTTTGACAGTCAATATTCGGTATAAATTGAAGATCATTGGACATTGGGGTCTACCACTACTAATATGTTTGTCCCGTATTAAGAGAAGGATTCCATTAACATATACCATCACAGAAGTGAGGTCCAGGACAATTCAAGTATTTCTTATGATTATCCTTTGTAATAAATTCCATTTTTTTTTTATGAATGTGTATTTAGAATAATCTTAATTTTTTGTATGAGAATAATGTTCCTTGTTTTCCGTACGAACATATTAAATTAAAACAATTCCTAATATGACAAAAAGGAAAACATATGGCCAGGAACATCTGACAAGGATCTCAATTAAGGACTAGGTCCTAACAACCAGTTAACCTTTTATATAATATGGTACATAGACTCAGCTCTGTGATTTTTTTCAATGCAGAACCAAATGCATTGTACAATGAAAGTTCCAACCATGTACTTGGGTCCGAAGCTGCACATAACTCATTACAAACAAAGATTTGTTTCGTTTCAAACCATTGTTTCCCTACTAAACTATGTATTCTACTTACTTGGTACAATCAAAAACCTGATAAAAAAAATGTTCAAATAAGGCCTTTGAAAATAGTGGAATAAATTGCTTTTGGAGTGTCAAAATTCGTTCGAAGTACTTGATAAATTGCATGCTTATTATTGGTGCTTTTGATTTTCTACCCTATATATACCACTTTGCCTCATAGTCTTATTAAGATTAAAATGAGGCAGGCATTACCTGTAAATGGGGACGAAGTCTGTATGAATTATTTTTTTGTAACTTAAATATTTGTTTAAAAAAAGAGACGGAAATACCGTAACGTTTCCGATTTTGGTTCTGTTGTTAGGGATTTAGTTGTGACGTTATTTTAATTATGACGTCATATGCAATGTAAACAAAGAAACGCTATCATCAGGTGACGTTTTTTCATATCAAGGAATTATTAAAAATGAAATTGGTATTGCGCGTTCCTTCCTATTTTATACTAGACTGATAAATATATATTTTACTCAAAGTTTCATACAAACGAGACCGGAAAAAGGAAGTACATTGTACATTTCTGCGCAGGTCCGGGATTTCAAAACACGACAAAAAAAATTTGAACGATTTTGAGTTCATTAGTACAATGAAAAAGTTCGGGAAATTTTCCCGTATTTTTTTTTAATTGAATTTTCTACTGTTATTGGGGACTCCGTCCCCATAATATGAGGCAGGCATAACCTGTGAATGGGGACGAAGTCTGTATGTATTATTTTTTTAATTCAATCACGTTGATAAAAAAAAAAAAAAAATACCGTACGTAACGTTCCCGATTTTGATTCTGTTGGTAGGGAATAAGCTGTGACGTTCTTTAAGTTATGACGTCATATTCGATGTAAACAAAAGAAACGCTTTCATCAGGTTTCGTTTTTTCATATCAAACAATTAAAATTGAATTTTTATTGAGATCCAATCTTATATTTTACTATACTGATAAATATAAATGTTTTCAAAGTCTCGTGCAAACAAGACAGATATCTGCGCAAAAAGCGGAGAAAACCGGAACAGGAAGTAGATCTGAAAAAAAAAGTTAACGATTTTGAGTTCATTAGGCCACACCAATTTGATTCCTTGTTCGACGGACCCGTCCGCACCTATTTTTTTCAAAACAGAATTTTTTTATTTTTTTTATATTCCCGCTTCCCGCATCCGGAAATGTAATCATGTCCATTTCTCACCGGTTTTTTTTTTGTAAACATTATAAAAAGATATCAACATTTGTTTTTAAAATCACAGTCTAACCTGTATATAACGATTTTAAACATAAAAGCACCCCAGCACACTTTGTAAATATCTGCGAGAATATTTGTTTCAGCATGAAACCTACTTATCCAAACCGGGAGTGCTCTGATCAAGGATTTGTATCTCCGATATAAATCTATATCAGCGGAAATACCGGAGTAAAAAACAAAAAATTGGTTACTTTCCCCCTACTTATATTCCCTATCAAAACATGGTTTTTTGAGGTATATTGGGGTATGTTGGGGTAAAAAGTCACGCCGTTCGTTGTTAGAATAAAGTACAAAGAACTTCTGAAGGATTTGCCTTCAACTGCAATTATATTGTATGCTGGCGAAACAAAACTATCCATAGCCTCTGTATGTTTATGCACCTGTCCTGATTGATTGAGGGGCCTGTCGTTCAGCAGTTATCGTTTGATAATGTTGTTCATTGGTATTTTCCCGTTTGGATATACATGATATATAAATTAGATCGAATTGTGTACGCTAATAATTTTGGGTCCTTTATAGTCTGCTGTTTGGTCTGTATCAAAGCCCTGTGTAAAAGGCCGTACTTTGACCTGTGTTTGTTATTTATATCAGGTTGAGAACAACCCTCCCTCAGACAACATGGACAAGGGGTCATTTTACTGATGTAGAAAAGAAAATAGAAATACCAAGGATTTGTATAGTTCTTCTATACAAAACCTTTGAAAACTTAGAATTTTGTACTCAAAAAGAGGAGAGTTACATCATATTTTAAACAACTTTTTCTAAAAGAGGGGTCCACTTATTTTGAATAATATTAAACTGTTAAAGTAAATGTGTTAACATGGTTAAAGTCCAGGAATATTACAAAATTCTTGGACATGTTTTGACCATTTAATACCAGATAGATATATAGTTCTTTGAGAAAATATGAGCCCTTTTGTACAAACAAATATATTATAACTTATATTGATCCCTCATAAAACATGTAAAAGGGATATTTATAACATTAAGGGATTGTCCCCAAACTGATTATGACTTGGATGGAGAATTGTCTCATTGTCAGTCACACATACATGTCATACATAGACCAGATTTAATTATTTCTTGGTGAACAGGGAAAAAATACTTCAGAAATTAAAGAATTGTCAAACTACAAGTGATAAATCAAGCTTTAATATTGTCAAAACCTACTATTTTATGTTTACAAAAAAAAATTATAATCGCTCGCCTCTACTTTTCAAGCTTCGCCTCAAAAATTTGCAAATTAAATATTTTTTTTTTTAAATTTTCAAATCGCTCGCTCGCCCCAAATTTTGAAGTCCAAAAATCCGTAGAACAAGAAATTAAATTGGTGTGGCCTTAGTAGAATGAAAAAGTCGGGAATTTTTTTTTTTTTTTTTTTTTTTTATTGATTTTTCTACCGTAATTGGGGACTTCGTCCCCATATTATTAATGGTCATTTAGTTATTTTTGAAAACTAGAAAATACCACCTTTTTCTAATGAATAAAATCCCTTAACTTAAAATCTAAAATTAATAAAAATCGAAAGGGAGTTCACAACAATAAATATAAATATTTCAGCAAAGTTTCATGAGAACTGCTGAAAACATTTTTGTGTTAATGTCTGAAAACTGGAAAATCCCCCCTTTTTAATTAATAAAACCCGTAAACTCGGAAACGTAAAATCTAAAATTTATAAAAATTGAAAGTGACCTATGTTAATAGATATAAACAATTCACCAAAATTCCTTGCTTTGTGAAAGCATTTTTGAGATATTATCAGAAAACTGAAAAAAACACCAATTTTATTGAATAAAAACCTTTTACCCAGAAACTTAAAATCTTCAATTTATAAAAAAAAAAAAAAAAAAGAAGGGAGCTCACGTCAATAGATATAAACAATTTCCCAAAGTTTAATGCAAATTGGTTAAAGAGTTTTTGAGTTAATGTCCGACATGTTGACAACAGACGGACAACAGTATACCATAATACGTTTGGTAAACGAGCGTATAAAAAATATTAT
This sequence comes from Mytilus edulis, assembly GCF_963676685.1. Lineage (NCBI taxonomy): Eukaryota > Metazoa > Mollusca > Bivalvia > Mytilida > Mytilidae > Mytilus > Mytilus edulis. The sequence goes on from NC_092351.1 coordinate 68,239,392, forward strand.
AATATATTGAGTAGTAATTTAAACACATTCTAGATACATAAATTATTACTGAAAACATAGTCATAGAAAATGGAATGCATTACAAAGGATTATATCCGTAATAAGAAATACTGGTTGGTCAAAGACCGAATTATTTTAACATTTCATTTACTGTTATCTGTTTTTGTCCATTTTGATTCCTGGTTATCTGTTATGAGCCAAATCAATTTGCTGTTTTGCTGTTATTGTGAACCCCTTGCCCCCCCCCTTTATTAGGTGTCTATAAACATTTTACGTAGTTTTTGTCGAAACTGTTTCCTCAATAGAGCTACAAACAAGGTCCCAGTTTGATAGCCAGTCTTGGCTAATGTAAAATGAGGATTTCAAAATTCGTTTCTTCATAATTTTTGGTGAAAATATATGACTGAATCTGGTTCCCTGTAATCCCAAAAATTGTTGCAGTTTGCTTCATTCAATTACATTATCAGTATAAGATACCAGTTATCGGAATATTTAAAAAAAAAAAAAAAAAAAGGTTATTGCCGTTTTCAGTTTAAATGGTTGGAAAACCCAGGGACTGTGTTCAAAATATGGCTAATGAGGGGGAGTAGCGATGCAAAGGCAAAATCCAGCCTTTGTCTGAAAGTGAAAGATTTGCTACATTATTCAAGACCATAACAATCAAAACCAAGGAGTAAACAAAGACTCACAAAACCATCAACAGTTATAAAAAATAATTAAGAAACAACACGAACTCAATTGATTCAAATATTTCGAAACTTTAATGAATACTTTTATACTGATGTGTAGGTCCTCCTCTTTCAAAGAATCTCTATTTCACCCTTTGGTTTCCTGTCTTTTTGGGTATGAAATTTTCATAAATCATCTTTGAAAAATCATAGAAAAGTCATGGAAAAATGGAACAAAAGGTGTATGAACCCTGTAATAAAAATACAAATAGTATTTTTAACACAAAAATTTAAATTTCACTGTCATTGCCTTCACATAGAAAGGATGTGGTACACACGTAGAAGTGTCGAGTACCGATTTAATGTCTTTAATCATGAAATAAATTTCTTATTACCTAAAGTACAGCTGCCGACACTGACACTTTATAATGGCGACCAAATCAAAACATAACGACGAGGGGCTAAATATTAAAACATATAGTGATGGTGAATTGAGACTTCGAAAAGTACTTTGCAAGGACTGCATCCTACATTATCACTAATGCTATGAAATAAGACAAAAGACAAAGCTTGATGATTGATTCTTTGTTAAACCACAGACAATTGTATTTACAAATCAAATGGCAATTGTACATGTTTTCTGACATCAGAAAAGATGAAACATTACTGGCTAAAGGCTAAAGTTGAAGTGTTTTATATCGACACGTGTTGTGAGTCTAGTAAATTAACTCATTATAGATACCAGACGCGCGTTTCGTCTACAAAAGACTCATTAGTGACGCTCGAATCAAAAAAGTTAAAAAGGCCAAATAAAGTACGAAGTCGAAGAGCATTGAGGATCAAACAAAATTACTTGAAATTTGCCAAATACAACTATGGTTATACAGTTCTTTGGAGAGACTGTAATGACTAGTCACTGAATTTATAGTGTGTTATAGTAGAATTTTATCTGACACTACTTGTGATGACTTTATTTATAAAGTTTTTCTTTACTTAGGGAGCCACCATTTAACTTGAAAAGGGGGATGGTTTTTAATCTGAGTCAGAGTTGGGTTTTTTTGCGAACTATTTTATTTAGTTTTTCAATACTATCAAATTGAATCAAATGTTTTTTCGTTCAAAATTTAACACTTTAGTTAAAGGAAAACTTCGCAAAAAAATCAAAAATATATATTATGTCCATTCTGTATAAAAATACTCAACTTCATAGATATTAGTTTTATTCTGCTAGACAAGAGATTACCAACGATTTTAAATTTAGAGTATCAATCCTCTGCGTGCCGCCATTTTGACATCTTGTCCGTTTAGAAAAGTTATGTCTATAAACCACAAAGGATCAAAACTACAGTAACCTAGTGTAGTCGTAATTGCGTGTTGATATCTTGTCAATCGTACGGTTTTTAAGCCGACCAACTTACTTGATTTGGAAAACGTTATTTTTTTTAAATAACCGTGGTCTGTCGTTTTTAAACTGTTTATATGGGAATTGGTTAAAAAGTCAAAGTTAAAAGTCATAAATGATCATACATAAGTGTTCTTCGAAATTTGTTTTCGAAAATCTAATTTGTTCATAATTCTTTTATGTAATAAACTTATTTAAAGAAATTAAAACCTTCCCTTATCTGATCACCAGCATGGCAAAAGGTATTACTCCCAGCAAAGGTATTGCGAGGTGACACGTCCAGGTATTCAAGCGATTTCCTGCCGAGCTTGCAAGTTCATGCATCGTTTCACTTCTGGGGGTATTGATCAGTGTACACGGCCGATAACTTGTAACTTTCCATTTTGAACTATTAGGTGTATTATTAAGAAATAATTCATGGGGGCTTGAATATATCGTGATTTTACCACGGGTTGGCCCTTTATGACAAATATTTTACCCTTAGCGATACTCGCGAGGGGTAAAATATCGGCATAAAGGGACAATCCGTGGTATCAATTCCCCATGAATCGGACAAATACGGCTATTGTTTTGGATCGAAGTGCTCTGGGTGGATGCAAATATTTGCCGTTCCCATAAATAAACGCACTATTAAATTGGCGTAAAAGAACGGAGCAAAGTGAATAAGAGACCGTTCAATATTTATCAGATGGATGGGCCGGTGCATTCTTAATATTGTTTCATTAAAAAAGTTATTGCCCATCCTTTTAAATTCTGAAAAAAAGTCCTTGCCCATCTAACAAAATCTATAAAAAAAAAAGTCCTTGCCCCTCTAAAACTCTATAAAGACAATCAAAAATGATTTAGGTTCTTTTTCTATTTTTAAGTTTTTAAATTTTTATGTCTTGAAATCAAAGAATAGACTTTATACAAACTTTAAATGTGCTAGTTAATTCTATATGTATATATCTATGTGTGTATCGGAACCATACATTTTATTAATTTTCAAAACCAGTATGAATATACATGTACAGATTTGATTTTATATGTACAGCCTCAAATACAATATTGATTTAAAATAAAGGAAATAATTTAAATTAAGGGACAATAACTCTTGGACTAGTAAACATATTATCATATACTGAATTACTAATTATTGTCCTAATAACAGAACATGTTTATAGTTCAGATATCAATGTCCCTTCATCTATTCTACTTTTCAAAAAAGAAATTTAATATGGTCTTTTTAAGCAAATATAGGCAGACATGTTTTTGACGTTAATGATGCAGCCTTTTTCACCTATTAATTAATTCCCTAAATTTGACAGCTTAACACAAAACTATAAAACAACCTGGCATTCTTTAAGATCAATATATAAATGAGATAGCTGTACAGTTATATGAAAATCTAAGTTGATTTGAAAAAGTTATAAAAAAATGAAAGGTGACCATCTGAACTTAGTGTAAACTTAAAATTGTAGCTTTTTTTCAACCTATTAACTAAATCCATAAAATGACAGCAAAAAACCAAAGTACTAAACAGCCTGGCTTTCAGTAAGATCAATATAAAAATGATATAGCAGTTGAGTTTTATGAAAATGCAAGTTGATTTGAAAAAGTTATGAAAAAAATTAAAGATGACTATCTTGAAATAACCAAAAACTGAAAATTTAAGCTTTTTCTTAAACCTTTTTATTAAATCCATAAGAATGACAGCAACACACCAAACTACCAAACAACTAGGCATTCTATAAGATCAATATATAAATGAAATAGCTGTAAAGTTTTATGAAAATGCATGTTGATTTGAAAAAGTTCTAAAAAAATTTAAAGATGACTATCTGGATTTAGCCTAAACTGAAAATTTGAGCTTTTTTTTTAACCTTTTTATTAAATCCATAAAAGTGACAGCAATACACCAAACTACCAATCAACCTGGCATTCTATAAGATCAATATATAAATGAAATAGCTGTAAAGTTTTATGAAAATCCATGTTGATTTGCAAAAGTTATAATTTTTTTTAAAGATGACTATCTGGATTTAGCCTAAACTGAAAATTTGAGCTTTTTTTTTTTAACCTTTTTATTAAATCCATAAGAATGACAGCAATACACCAAACTACCAATCAACCTGGCATTCTGTAAGAACAATATATAAATGAAATAGCTGTAGAGTTTTATGAAAGTCCATGTTGATTTAATAAAGTTATAAAAAAAATCAAAGATGACTGTCTAGATTCAGCCTAAACTTAAAATTTGAGCTTTTTTTTCTTACCTATTAATTAAATCTATAAATTTAACAGCAATACACCTAACTACCAAGCAACCTGGCTTTCTATAAGATCAATATATAAATGAGATAGCTGTTGAGTTTTAGGAAAATCCAAGTTGATTTGAAAAAGTTAGAAAATAATTTAAAGTTTACTATCTGAATTTAGCCTTATCTAAAAATTTGAGCTTTTTTTTCTTACCTATTACTTAAAGCCATAAATTTTACCGCAATACACCAAACTATTAAACAATTTGGTATTCTATAAGGTCAAAATAATTTAAAAGATAGTCTGAACAGAAAATTCTAGCTTTTTATTCCTTAATTAAATCCTTAAAATTGACAGAAATGAGCCAAGCTACCAGTTTGTTGAGACATGTTTTGAGTGCCCGCAAAAGAAATATCCTACAAACCAATAAAATTGATAGCAAAATTTTTCCTATAAAATATGTTCTGGCCCATCCACTAAATATGTTTTTAAAAGTTCTTGCCCATCCAATTATTTCCACAAAAAAAGTGCTTGCCCCACCCCATTTTGCACCGGCCCATCTTATTTATCAGATGGATGGGCCGGTGCAAAATGGGGTGGGGCAAGCACTTTTTTTGTGGAAATAATTGGATGGGCAAGAACTTTTAAAAACATATTTAGTGGATGGGCCAGAACATATTTTATAGGAAAAATTTTGCTATCAATTTTATTGGTTTGTAGGATATTTCTTTTGCGGGCACTCAAAACATGTCTCAACAAACTGGTAGCTTGGCTCATTTCTGTCAATTTTAAGGATTTAATTAAGGAATAAAAAGCTAGAATTTTCTGTTCAGACTATCTTTTAAATTATTTTGACCTTATAGAATACCAAATTGTTTAATAGTTTGGTGTATTGCGGTAAAATTTATGGCTTTAAGTAATAGGTAAGAAAAAAAAGCTCAAATTTTTAGATAAGGCTAAATTCAGATAGTAAACTTTAAATTATTTTCTAACTTTTTCAAATCAACTTGGATTTTCCTAAAACTCAACAGCTATCTCATTTATATATTGATCTTATAGAAAGCCAGGTTGCTTGGTAGTTAGGTGTATTGCTGTTAAATTTATAGATTTAATTAATAGGTAAGAAAAAAAAGCTCAAATTTTAAGTTTAGGCTGAATCTAGACAGTCATCTTTGATTTTTTTTATAACTTTATTAAATCAACATGGACTTTCATAAAACTCTACAGCTATTTCATTTATATATTGTTCTTACAGAATGCCAGGTTGATTGGTAGTTTGGTGTATTGCTGTCATTCTTATGGATTTAATAAAAAGGTTAAAAAAAAAAAGCTCAAATTTTCAGTTTAGGCTAAATCCAGATAGTCATCTTTAAAAAAAATTATAACTTTTGCAAATCAACATGGATTTTCATAAAACTTTACAGCTATTTCATTTATATATTGATCTTATAGAATGCCAGGTTGATTGGTAGTTTGGTGTATTGCTGTCACTTTTATGGATTTAATAAAAAGGTTAAAAAAAAAGCTCAAATTTTCAGTTTAGGCTAAATCCAGATAGTCATCTTTAAATTTTTTTAGAACTTTTTCAAATCAACATGCATTTTCATAAAACTTTACAGCTATTTCATTTATATATTGATCTTATAGAATGCCTAGTTGTTTGGTAGTTTGGTGTGTTGCTGTCATTCTTATGGATTTAATAAAAAGGTTTAAGAAAAAGCTTAAATTTTCAGTTTTTGGTTATTTCAAGATAGTCATCTTTAATTTTTTTCATAACTTTTTCAAATCAACTTGCATTTTCATAAAACTCAACTGCTATATCATTTTTATATTGATCTTACTGAAAGCCAGGCTGTTTAGTACTTTGGTTTTTTGCTGTCATTTTATGGATTTAGTTAATAGGTTGAAAAAAAGCTACAATTTTAAGTTTAGACTAAGTTCAGATGGTCACCTTTCATTTTTTTATAACTTTTTCAAATCAACTTAGATTTTCATATAACTGTACAGCTATCTCATTTATATATTGATCTTAAAGAATGCCAGGTTGTTTTATAGTTTTGTGTTAAGCTGTCAAATTTAGGGAATTAATTAATAGGTGAAAAAGGCTGCATCATTAACGTCAAAAACATGTCTGCCTATATTTGCTTAAAAAGACCATATTAAATTTCTTTTTTGAAAAGTAGAATAGATGAAGGGACATTGATATCTGAACTATAAACATGTTCTGTTATTAGGACAATAATTAGTAATTCAGTATATGATAATATGTTTACTAGTCCAAGAGTTATTGTCCCTTAATTTAAATTATTTCCTTTATTTTAAATCAATATTGTATTTGAGGCTGTACATATAAAATCAAATCTGTACATGTATATTCATACTGGTTTTGAAAATTAATAAAATGTATGGTTCCGATACACACATAGATATATACATATAGAATTAACTAGCACATTTAAAGTTTGTATAAAGTCTATTCTTTGATTTCAAGACATAAAAATTTAAAAACTTAAAAATAGAAAAAGAACCTAAATCATTTTTGATTGTCTTTATAGAGTTTTAGAGGGGCAAGGACTTTTTTTTTTATAGATTTTGTTAGATGGGCAAGGACTTTTTTTCAGAATTTAAAAGGATGGGCAATAACTTTTTTAATGAAACAATATTAAGAATGCACCGGCCCATCCATCTGATAAATATTGAACGGTCTCTTATTCACTTTGCTCCGTTCTTTTACGCCAATTTAATAGTGCGTTTATTTATGGGAACGGCAAATATTTGCATCCACCCAGAGCACTTCGATCCAAAACAATAGCCGTATTTGTCCGATTCATGGGGAATTGATACCACGGATTGTCCCTTTATGCCGATATTTTACCCCTCGCGAGTATCGCTAAGGGTAAAATATTTGTCATAAAGGGCCAACCCGTGGTAAAATCACGATATATTCAAGCCCCCATGAATTATTTCTTAATAATACACCTAATAGTTCAAAATGGAAAGTTACAAGTTATCGGCCGTGTACACTGATCAATACCCCCAGAAGTGAAACGATGCATGAACTTGCAAGCTCGGCAGGAAATCGCTTGAATACCTGGACGTGTCACCTCGCAATACCTTTGCTGGGAGTAATACCTTTTGCCATGCTGGTGATCAGATAAGGGAAGGTTTTAATTTCTTTAAATAAGTTTATTACATAAAAGAATTATGAACAAATTAGATTTTCGAAAACAAATTTCGAAGAACACTTATGTATGATCATTTATGACTTTTAACTTTGACTTTTTAACCAATTCCCATATAAACAGTTTAAAAACGACAGACCACGGTTATTTAAAAAAAATAACGTTTTCCAAATCAAGTAAGTTGGTCGGCTTAAAAACCGTACGATTGACAAGATATCAACACGCAATTACGACTACACTAGGTTACTGTAGTTTTGATCCTTTGTGGTTTATAGACATAACTTTTCTAAACGGACAAGATGTCAAAATGGCGGCACGCAGAGGATTGATACTCTAAATTTAAAATCGTTGGTAATCTCTTGTCTAGCAGAATAAAACTAATATCTATGAAGTTGAGTATTTTTATACAGAATGGACATAATATATATTTTTGATTTTTTTGCGAAGTTTTCCTTTAACTAAAGTGTTAAATTTTGAACGAAAAAACATTTGATTCAATTTGATAGTATTGAAAAACTAAATAAAATAGTTCGCAAAAAAACCCAACTCTGACTCAGATTAAAAACCATCCCCCTTTTCAAGTTAAATGGTGGCTCCCTAAGTAAAGAAAAACTTTATAAATAAAGTCATCACAAGTAGTGTCAGATAAAATTCTACTATAACACACTATAAATTCAGTGACTAGTCATTACAGTCTCTCCAAAGAACTGTATAACCATAGTTGTATTTGGCAAATTTCAAGTAATTTTGTTTGATCCTCAATGCTCTTCGACTTCGTACTTTATTTGGCCTTTTTAACTTTTTTGATTCGAGCGTCACTAATGAGTCTTTTGTAGACGAAACGCGCGTCTGGTATCTATAATGAGTTAATTTACTAGACTCACAACACGTGTCGATATAAAACACTTCAACTTTAGCCTTTAGCCAGTAATGTTTCATCTTTTCTGATGTCAGAAAACATGTACAATTGCCATTTGATTTGTAAATACAATTGTCTGTGGTTTAACAAAGAATCAATCATCAAGCTTTGTCTTTTGTCTTATTTCATAGCATTAGTGATAATGTAGGATGCAGTCCTTGCAAAGTACTTTTCGAAGTCTCAATTCACCATCACTATATGTTTTAATATTTAGCCCCTCGTCGTTATGTTTTGATTTGGTCGCCATTATAAAGTGTCAGTGTCGGCAGCTGTACTTTAGGTAATAAGAAATTTATTTCATGATTAAAGACATTAAATCGGTACTCGACACTTCTACGTGTGTACCACATCCTTTCTATGTGAAGGCAATGACAGTGAAATTTAAATTTTTGTGTTAAAAATACTATTTGTATTTTTATTACAGGGTTCATACACCTTTTGTTCCATTTTTCCATGACTTTTCTATGATTTTTCAAAGATGATTTATGAAAATTTCATACCCAAAAAGACAGGAAACCAAAGGGTGAAATAGAGATTCTTTGAAAGAGGAGGACCTACACATCAGTATAAAAGTATTCATTAAAGTTTCGAAATATTTGAATCAATTGAGTTCGTGTTGTTTCTTAATTATTTTTTATAACTGTTGATGGTTTTGTGAGTCTTTGTTTACTCCTTGGTTTTGATTGTTATGGTCTTGAATAATGTAGCAAATCTTTCACTTTCAGACAAAGGCTGGATTTTGCCTTTGCATCGCTACTCCCCCTCATTAGCCATATTTTGAACACAGTCCCTGGGTTTTCCAACCATTTAAACTGAAAACGGCAATAACCTTTTTTTTTTTTTTTTTTAAATATTCCGATAACTGGTATCTTATACTGATAATGTAATTGAATGAAGCAAACTGCAACAATTTTTGGGATTACAGGGAACCAGATTCAGTCATATATTTTCACCAAAAATTATGAAGAAACGAATTTTGAAATCCTCATTTTACATTAGCCAAGACTGGCTATCAAACTGGGACCTTGTTTGTAGCTCTATTGAGGAAACAGTTTCGACAAAAACTACGTAAAATGTTTATAGACACCTAATAAAGGGGGGGGGCAAGGGGGTCACAATAACAGCAAAACAGCAAATTGATTTGGCTCATAACAGATAACCAGGAATCAAAATGGACAAAAACAGATAACAGTAAATGAAATGTTAAAATAATTCGGTCTTTGACCAACCAGTATTTCTTATTACGGATATAATCCTTTGTAATGCATTCCATTTTCTATGACTATGTTTTCAGTAATAATTTATGTATCTAGAATGTGTTTAAATTACTACTCAATATATTATAATATTTTTTATACGCTCGTTTACCAAACGTATTATGGTATACTGTTGTCCGTCTGTTGTCAACATGTCGGACATTAACTCAAAAACTCTTTAACCAATTTGCATTAAACTTTGGGAAATTGTTTATATCTATTGACGTGAGCTCCCTTCTTTTTTTTTTTTTTTTTTTATAAATTGAAGATTTTAAGTTTCTGGGTAAAAGGTTTTTATTCAATAAAATTGGTGTTTTTTTCAGTTTTCTGATAATATCTCAAAAATGCTTTCACAAAGCAAGGAATTTTGGTGAATTGTTTATATCTATTAACATAGGTCACTTTCAATTTTTATAAATTTTAGATTTTACGTTTCCGAGTTTACGGGTTTTATTAATTAAAAAGGGGGGATTTTCCAGTTTTCAGACATTAACACAAAAATGTTTTCAGCAGTTCTCATGAAACTTTGCTGAAATATTTATATTTATTGTTGTGAACTCCCTTTCGATTTTTATTAATTTTAGATTTTAAGTTAAGGGATTTTATTCATTAGAAAAAGGTGGTATTTTCTAGTTTTCAAAAATAACTAAATGACCATTAATAATATGGGGACGAAGTCCCCAATTACGGTAGAAAAATCAATAAAAAAAAAAAAAAAAAAAAAAAATTCCCGACTTTTTCATTCTACTAAGGCCACACCAATTTAATTTCTTGTTCTACGGATTTTTGGACTTCAAAATTTGGGGCGAGCGAGCGATTTGAAAATTTAAAAAAAAAAATATTTAATTTGCAAATTTTTGAGGCGAAGCTTGAAAAGTAGAGGCGAGCGATTATAATTTTTTTTTGTAAACATAAAATAGTAGGTTTTGACAATATTAAAGCTTGATTTATCACTTGTAGTTTGACAATTCTTTAATTTCTGAAGTATTTTTTCCCTGTTCACCAAGAAATAATTAAATCTGGTCTATGTATGACATGTATGTGTGACTGACAATGAGACAATTCTCCATCCAAGTCATAATCAGTTTGGGGACAATCCCTTAATGTTATAAATATCCCTTTTACATGTTTTATGAGGGATCAATATAAGTTATAATATATTTGTTTGTACAAAAGGGCTCATATTTTCTCAAAGAACTATATATCTATCTGGTATTAAATGGTCAAAACATGTCCAAGAATTTTGTAATATTCCTGGACTTTAACCATGTTAACACATTTACTTTAACAGTTTAATATTATTCAAAATAAGTGGACCCCTCTTTTAGAAAAAGTTGTTTAAAATATGATGTAACTCTCCTCTTTTTGAGTACAAAATTCTAAGTTTTCAAAGGTTTTGTATAGAAGAACTATACAAATCCTTGGTATTTCTATTTTCTTTTCTACATCAGTAAAATGACCCCTTGTCCATGTTGTCTGAGGGAGGGTTGTTCTCAACCTGATATAAATAACAAACACAGGTCAAAGTACGGCCTTTTACACAGGGCTTTGATACAGACCAAACAGCAGACTATAAAGGACCCAAAATTATTAGCGTACACAATTCGATCTAATTTATATATCATGTATATCCAAACGGGAAAATACCAATGAACAACATTATCAAACGATAACTGCTGAACGACAGGCCCCTCAATCAATCAGGACAGGTGCATAAACATACAGAGGCTATGGATAGTTTTGTTTCGCCAGCATACAATATAATTGCAGTTGAAGGCAAATCCTTCAGAAGTTCTTTGTACTTTATTCTAACAACGAACGGCGTGACTTTTTACCCCAACATACCCCAATATACCTCAAAAAACCATGTTTTGATAGGGAATATAAGTAGGGGGAAAGTAACCAATTTTTTGTTTTTTACTCCGGTATTTCCGCTGATATAGATTTATATCGGAGATACAAATCCTTGATCAGAGCACTCCCGGTTTGGATAAGTAGGTTTCATGCTGAAACAAATATTCTCGCAGATATTTACAAAGTGTGCTGGGGTGCTTTTATGTTTAAAATCGTTATATACAGGTTAGACTGTGATTTTAAAAACAAATGTTGATATCTTTTTATAATGTTTACAAAAAAAAACCGGTGAGAAATGGACATGATTACATTTCCGGATGCGGGAAGCGGGAATATAAAAAAAATAAAAAAATTCTGTTTTGAAAAAAATAGGTGCGGACGGGTCCGTCGAACAAGGAATCAAATTGGTGTGGCCTAATGAACTCAAAATCGTTAACTTTTTTTTTCAGATCTACTTCCTGTTCCGGTTTTCTCCGCTTTTTGCGCAGATATCTGTCTTGTTTGCACGAGACTTTGAAAACATTTATATTTATCAGTATAGTAAAATATAAGATTGGATCTCAATAAAAATTCAATTTTAATTGTTTGATATGAAAAAACGAAACCTGATGAAAGCGTTTCTTTTGTTTACATCGAATATGACGTCATAACTTAAAGAACGTCACAGCTTATTCCCTACCAACAGAATCAAAATCGGGAACGTTACGTACGGTATTTTTTTTTTTTTTTTATCAACGTGATTGAATTAAAAAAATAATACATACAGACTTCGTCCCCATTCACAGGTTATGCCTGCCTCATATTATGGGGACGGAGTCCCCAATAACAGTAGAAAATTCAATTAAAAAAAAATACGGGAAAATTTCCCGAACTTTTTCATTGTACTAATGAACTCAAAATCGTTCAAATTTTTTTTGTCGTGTTTTGAAATCCCGGACCTGCGCAGAAATGTACAATGTACTTCCTTTTTCCGGTCTCGTTTGTATGAAACTTTGAGTAAAATATATATTTATCAGTCTAGTATAAAATAGGAAGGAACGCGCAATACCAATTTCATTTTTAATAATTCCTTGATATGAAAAAACGTCACCTGATGATAGCGTTTCTTTGTTTACATTGCATATGACGTCATAATTAAAATAACGTCACAACTAAATCCCTAACAACAGAACCAAAATCGGAAACGTTACGGTATTTCCGTCTCTTTTTTTAAACAAATATTTAAGTTACAAAAAAATAATTCATACAGACTTCGTCCCCATTTACAGGTAATGCCTGCCTCATTTTAATCTTAATAAGACTATGAGGCAAAGTGGTATATATAGGGTAGAAAATCAAAAGCACCAATAATAAGCATGCAATTTATCAAGTACTTCGAACGAATTTTGACACTCCAAAAGCAATTTATTCCACTATTTTCAAAGGCCTTATTTGAACATTTTTTTTATCAGGTTTTTGATTGTACCAAGTAAGTAGAATACATAGTTTAGTAGGGAAACAATGGTTTGAAACGAAACAAATCTTTGTTTGTAATGAGTTATGTGCAGCTTCGGACCCAAGTACATGGTTGGAACTTTCATTGTACAATGCATTTGGTTCTGCATTGAAAAAAATCACAGAGCTGAGTCTATGTACCATATTATATAAAAGGTTAACTGGTTGTTAGGACCTAGTCCTTAATTGAGATCCTTGTCAGATGTTCCTGGCCATATGTTTTCCTTTTTGTCATATTAGGAATTGTTTTAATTTAATATGTTCGTACGGAAAACAAGGAACATTATTCTCATACAAAAAATTAAGATTATTCTAAATACACATTCATAAAAAAAAAATGGAATTTATTACAAAGGATAATCATAAGAAATACTTGAATTGTCCTGGACCTCACTTCTGTGATGGTATATGTTAATGGAATCCTTCTCTTAATACGGGACAAACATATTAGTAGTGGTAGACCCCAATGTCCAATGATCTTCAATTTATACCGAATATTGACTGTCAAAAAAAAAAAATGCTAACATTCCAATTTTCAATAACAGTTAACAGCCAATAATAACTTTCCAGGACTTTTCAAGGACTTTTCACTAAAATATAGCTTTGCATGAGTTTTAGGACAAAAGAGCTGGGATATACCCCCAAACGATGCAATTCAAGGGGATATGGGCTGGAGACCTCCAAGTGTTAAGCAGTGGACTTGCGTTTTTCGACACTGGGCTAGGTGTAACATAATGTGCACAGATAGATTAAATTATAGAATATTTAAATGGTGTTATAGAAATGCTCTTAATAAGAGAAGAAATTGGTGTTTTAGGATTATATCTAAGTTTAAAGAATGTTATTTAGATTTGTATACTGATTTAAATAATGTACTGTGTAAACAAAATATTATGCAGATAGAAGAATTTTTACTTGATAAGTATATAGAAAACTGGCAAAATAGAATATTAACACAAGATGTTGGTAAAAAATTGCGGACTTATAAATTGTTTAAAGACAGTTATGGAAGTGAATTATATTTATCTAAAAAATTATCTTATAGATATAGAAGTGCTTTTGCTAAATTTAGATGCGGAGTAGCTCCGTTGAGAATTGAAACAGGGCGGTATGGAAATAAATATGTAGACGAAAGAGTGTGTTTTATGTGTAATGATAACATAGAAGACGAAAAACATGTAATACTATCATGTCCTTTATATGCAGATTTGCGCTTTTGTTTATATAGCGAAGCTATGAAATATAATGTAGATTTTAATGATTTGTCTGATGATGATAAATTTGTTTATTTATTTAAAAACATTAATTGTTATGATATGGTTGCCAAAACCTGCTTTGATATTTTAAGTAGAAGAAATACCTTTTTATATTCTTAAAATGAAATTATTTTAATAATCGTATGTATTTTAACTAGTTTTATATAGAAATTGTTTTATAGTCTCTCATAATTCTTAATAGAATGGTACTTGTAATTTATATTTGTGTATTGTCTGTTTTATAGTGTGTATATACTTTGTATGTACTGTATATTTATGTATTGCAAGTAGTGAGACTTTAATAAAATATTGAATCTGAATCTGCAAAACGCCGGTATTTTACTATTCTGGCTACACGGGGGATTAGTGGAAGAACAATACATGTTGTTATTTCGAAATATGTTGTTTTAGTCATTAGTGTCTAATTTGGTCAAAGATAAATTTACCTGTGGAAATTAAATAAAAATTATTGTTTCTATGTAAAAAATGAGACTTTTTTGTTTGAAAACATGCATAAAGTATATAATTTTAAGTATTTTAATATCATGGAATTTCTAAAAAAATAAAACTAATTGAAAGAAAAGGAAGTAGAAGCATTCAATTTGGTAAAATAAAAACAAAATGAAAGAAAAAGTAGTAAAAGCATTTAAAAATCTGGAAAGTCTGAAAAAAAAAAACGTATTTAAAAAGAAAATTAATAGTTCAACTTCAGCCTCAAAAAAATTATTAATTTCATTATCTTAACAAATTATGATTTTTAAAAATTGATATAATATCAAAAGTACTTAATTATCATGGATAAGTGTATAAATTGGCCTAATAGATTAAGCAAAGCCAAACTTTGATCAGCTTTGAACACTATTAACTTGTGAAGCATGGTCTCCAACTTGTTCGTAGAGCTGTAGTACTGCCACTTTTACCACCCAATACAATTGAAGATGTTTGGTTTAATGCACTTGAAGACATCGATGATTCAGATACTACCACACCAACACTTAATTTTACTAACTATGTAACCAGCTATTGAGTAGTGAACAACCAAAGTCTGTGGAATCACTATGCAACAGAAGGTCCTAGAACAACAAACCATTTACTAGAAGGTTGACATAGTAAGCTAAAGAAGTTAGTAAAGGCAGCTCACCCAAACATCAACAGTATGATTAGTGTGTTGAGACAAGAAGAAGCCTTCCATGCTCTCACATTGATCCAGTACAGAGCTGGTGGGAAACGTATCCCAAGAAAGAGGAAGTACAGGGAAATAGATGACAGACTCCAAACACTGATCATGAAAATAAGATTACAGAATGATGAACTTACTCCAGTCAAGTATGGAGATGCTGCTTCCATTGCCGTAACTAGCCTCTTTAAATAGTGAGGCAAAATATATTTTTGTCGAGGGTCTGAGGCCGCTGAAACCCCGAGAAGCTCTGAGAAAATAACGCAAAAGCATGCATTCTGAGCGTTTCGCGGACTCTTTCTTACTTTGAAACGCAATTAATTTTTAGCTATGTTTTTCGACAATATTCTGGTCTCAAAGCAAAAACATAGATTCATTGTAATCAAGGACTATTAGATTTTACTGGGAAAACTTTAAAGTAGACTGATATATACATATCCAGAAATCAACGCCACTTTGCTTATTTGAATATTATACTAAAGAAATCGGATACGGGTCACGGAAATTACATTTAAATGATAGGGAATTTTGAAAAAATGTCTGTTTTAATTTTAATTTTTAAGTGATAGACAGGTTGCCGGGGCAGAAAATGAATATACACAACAATAAGCACCATTTAAACGAAACATAATGACTGTTGTTGCAAACTCACAGGTTCCTGAGCTATTTTAAAAATCGAAGCGAGAGGCTTTTAACATTGACGTTAAGCACGATATTGCGTCTCAAATGGTAACGTCAAATTTTTACGTTTTACGGCGATTACCGATTATTTGGGATAAGTTTTGTATTTCGCTTGCAATTTTTGTTTTGCACATCAATATGGATACTTCTTATAATGTTTGTTGTACTGAATATGCATTGAATATTTCCCAATGAAGGTAACGTAAGCAACAAACAACAAAATATATCGTATTTGGGTAATGCATATCTTTGAAATGAGAAGATATATACGGTATGATGAGTGCCAATGAGACAACTCTCCACCAGAGATCAATTGACATAAAACGTATTAAAGTGCAATGTTTTCCCATTTAGAACCGAAAAGGAGGAGGATATATATTTTGCTTTAATAATAATAAATTCTTTATTTGCAAAACAGACAAAAACCAATTTAGGTTATGGCAAATACAAAACAAACATGATCAAACATAATGAAAACTCGACAATATTATAATAGATATATGATAAAAACAGTTATTGTTCTCCTTTCCTCAGTTCTAATGACTCTTTAATAAAAGAAACAACTGCTTTTACATCATTTGGTGTTGATGGATATAATATAAAAAGTTTGTCGAGAATAACAAGTTAAACGGGTCTTGCTTATAAAATTCACTATACTTTCTTTAATAGCGGTACAATATTAGATTATGAAATGAAATGATTGTCTGAAAAAAAGGTTAATTATAATTCTTCTCATATGTTTACAAGCTTTGTATGATATGGAGAGGTATATAGCCACGCTTTAGGCCCAATTTTATTTTCACTTTCAATTCTATACACATGAATCTTATTGCAGAGAAATAAAAAAAATATCGCAGTCAGTTTACGCTTCCCAAATTTGAAAATTTGATAAAGATGATTTGTTATCCTCTTGTAATACCAAACTTTTCCACAACTTAAGAACCTCATCTAAACGAACAAACCCAGTCATCGGATTTTTTTTATGACGCTTTGTGGTCTTGTTGATAGTATTTGACTATCAAAAAAATTCTATCTGAGGAACTATAAACAGATGATCCACCATAAATAGCGTACCCCGAATCGACAATTTGAAAACGTACGAAAATCGTCCAGTGGACAAACTTGCAAGACATTTCATTTCTTTGAAAACGAAGTCGTTTTAACTACGCAAGTTATCAAAAAGTATGTTGCTGTTTTGTAAAGTTAAAGCACAATTACGGAAAAGGACTATTTAGCATGCAACTAATCTAAATTTT
>NC_092351.1:69214285-69304995 GCF_963676685.1 Mytilus edulis
ATATTTTTGAACATTTTAAAAGAGGGACGAAAGATACCAAAGGGACAGTCAAACTCATAAATCTAAAACAAACTGACAACGCCATGGCTAAAAATGAAAAAGACAAACAGAAAAACAATAGTACACATGACACAACATAGAAATCTAAAGAATAAACAACACGAACCCCACCAAAAACTAGGGGTGATCTCAGGTGCTTTCTGTTCACTTAGGAATAATATGGTTAAGTAAACATTATTTTAACTGTTCTCTTAGGAATAATATGGTTAAGTAAACATTATTTTAACTGTTCACTTTGGAATAGTATGGTTAAGTAAACATTATTGTAATTGTTCACTTAGGAATACTATGGTTAAGTAAACATTATTTTAACTGTTCACTTAGGAATAATATGATAAGTAAACATTATTTTAACTGTTCACTTAGGAATACTATGGTTAAGTAAACATTATTTTAACTGTTCACTTAGGAATAATATGATAAGTAAACATTATTTTAACTGTTCACTTAGGAATAACATGGTAAAGTAAACATTATTTTAACTGATTTCAGATACAATTCTTGTGAATGGGTGTATTTGTAACATAAAGAAGGATCATGAGTTCCATGTCACAAAACGTGTATAATCTAATTTAATACTATTTACTTAAAGCTTTGTCTTCTTCACGAACAATTCCTTGTACTACATTCCTCCTCAGGATGTCTTCAGAATCTTCTGCTATTTGTATTAACTAAAATATTAATTAGAATAAGGTGTCAAATTTTCTTATTATTTCTGCAAGAAAGTGGGTTAACATACCAAAAGGGAAATTAAACACAAGTAGTATAAAGACAGATGAACCACATAGATTAAATTTCCACAAAAATCTACTACTAGACTGAACAGTATTCTTTAAATGAATTTGATTACCTCCCTTACACTGCTTTAAAATTGTCAACATTGTCCTTTAACCAGAAAAAAATGTTGTTTTTCCCCCTTATTTGCCACTAATTGCTAAATGATTTGAGCAATAACCATCCCTTTGTAGTATGGAAACTTGTGGTATAATTTCAGAGAGATTTATACACTTGAACACAAGTTATTGACTGGAAACTACAAAAATGCTTATTTGGGCCCCTTTTTTTTAAAGTTTTATTGATTTCTATTCACTTATACTTAAGTTATTATCCGGAAACCATCTGTCTTCGGATCATGCTGACTACGACGACGTGATACCAATATATGACCAATTTTTTTTTAATTTTGGCGGTCGTATAAAAATAAGGAGATGTGGTATGATTGTAAACGAGACAACTATCCACCAGAGTTAAGGTCACTACAGAAAAGCCTTTACCAATTTAAAAATAAAAGGCCAGACATGAAAATTGTGAAACAATTCAAACGAGAAAACTAATACACTGTCTCCTCCAGAGTTGAGGTCACTACAGTACAGCCTTTACCAATTTAAAAATAAAAGGCCAGACATGAAAATTGTGAAACAATTCAAACGAGAAAACTAATACACTATCTATATCATATCATATACATTTGTAACAACATACTAATTTATAACAACTTTATTTGTAAAAAAACAAATACCAAGGAATAAGCTTGTCATAAAGCTTTAAGAACAAGATTATACACATATTTTTGAAACCATGAGGCAAAAACAAATATATATATTTAAAGTAGTAATATATTTTATAACTTGTATATAAGTGGTGAAAAAAAAACTTAACAGAAACTAACCTCACTTATTTTTTCTGTGTCTTTTTCATCTTTGTTCTTCCTAAATTCTAAGTTAATTTTATCTCTTGCAACTGTAAATAGTAGATATGAACTTAACATCATACTGTTGGCAGATTTCATTCTATACCCTTCCATTCAAATAAAAGTCACATGTTAATTTCAAACAAAAGTTCCTGAATGAGCATGAAATATTAGCCTCGAGAAACTACATTTTAGGTAGCAAAATCACTTGAACGTTTTATGGAAGACAAGCAGGTTTGAAGATAAACAATTTTAATTTCTATATTTTATCAATGATACACAACATGCATTTGTGTTGGTGGATCATTTGGATCCATGGTTTAATAGCATTATAACACATATTCAAAACAATATGTTCAAGCATGAAAAAAAAGTGCTAAAAACTTTATTTGCATGAATTTTTTAAGTCATTTCATGTGGGGCATTTAAATAAGTTACTTTACCTGCTAATGCTCTATCATCTTCTCTAAACACCTCTAACCTTGTCTTGTGTAATTTCTTGAAAGATGAAAGAACCTAAAATAAAATAAACAATTAAAGATAATTTCCAAGACTTGTTCAAGATTTCTCATGCATTATCAGTGGTCTTGCTGCATTGGAACTCCTAAATAAACTCATCATAGATACCAGGACTAAATTTAGTATATACGCCAGACGCGCGTTTCATCTACAAAAGACTCATCAGTGACGCTCGAATCCAAAAAAGTTAAAAAGGCCAAATAGTGTACGAAGTTGAAGAGCATTGAGGACCAAAATACCAAAATTATCAGTAGGGCAAATTGATTGGTCTGTGTCTGCCAAGATTAAAGTTAATATCTATTTTCAGTGGTGAGAATAAACTCAAATAGGGACGCAAGAATGTTGAAAGTGTGAGTAGGTGAGGGTAGAGTGGCAGTGGGGCCAGTCATCTATCTTTCAAAATGATAGTCTGGATTTTTTATTTAAAATTTATTAAATCTTTGAATCTTTAAGTTTTGACTTAAACATGTTGATATATTTGAATACTTGCACAGTTAAACTTGCTGTTACTACCAATGTACCGCCCCATGTATTAATATGGGACTAGCCAAAAAACCTGTAGCAATATAAGATTTTCAAATTACCAAGTTTAAATAACTTGAATCATCATGATCATATTATATATGCTACAGACATGACCAAACTTACTTACATGTATGGCTAAAAATTCAAAACATCTTTGTTTAAATCCTATAAAATCACAGTATAAAAAAAAATTTATTCAGTCCCCTTTTTGTGCAAGTTTTAATTTAGCACCTACATAAATATTCATATAAAAACTAATTCCTTGCTGATCAAATTTGTTCTTTAACATATCTTTATACATTTTACGTATGGTAGTGAAATTGGGGGAGGGGGGACTCACATTTTATAGACTCTAATCCCTTTGAAAAACTTCATGTTAAATTTATCAAAGGTATATAAGGGGTTCATTTTAAGGCATCTTATGATGGATTGTCAAGCCGAAACTAAATAGGTTTCCCTTGAAAAATAAAATATTATATTCAATATTCAACTACCTAAACCATATAGTTTCTGCGGAAAATTCTTTGGCATATGATATATTCACTAAATCTGTAGATTCAAACCCTTGGGTCAAGATTAAGAGTCTTTTAAATGGACTTGGAATGTCTTTTCTCTAATTTTCATGATATTTTCACATTTCCTGACTGGTGTGAGAAAAATATTTCTAATTTCTCTAATCTCTAGTGAAAAAATTTTCTCAGCTAATGATTGGTTGAAATTTTAATTGTGACGTCAAATTTTCTTGTTTTCTTCTGAATTTTCTTATTGTGACGTCATGAAAAAAGGCGACCATGCCTGATGACATCACATCAAATCTTTGAAAAGGAACTATAAAAAAGAGAAACAGATTCCCCCACTGTAACTTGTGTATAACGATATTTCTCCACTCTCAACAGTTAAATTTTAATTATTTAAAAAGCTCGGCAAGCCTCATGCTTTAAATATTAAAATGTAACTGTCTCGTGCGGAGAAAATACACTTGTTGTAGTTGTGGAATCTATATATATCATTAATAACTTTAATTATGTTAAAGGTAATTTAAATTCCATTAAACAAAGAACTAATGACCAATGTTTGCAAGTTCAAAATGCAATGACCACTGCCCTTTTCTCGATCTTGATATCTATATCACTAATGGAAAGCTGAATACTAAAATTTATGATAAAAGGGATGATTTTTCATTTCCTATCGTTAATTATCCGTTTTTAGATGGTGACGTTCCCTTGTCACCATCTTACGGTGTTTATATATCTCAACTTGTACGATTCGCTCGTGTATGTAACAATGTTTTAGATTTTAACGAGAGAAATTTATGTATTACTGAAAAATTATTACACCAGGATTTTCGATATCACAAACTAGTCAAAACATTTACTAAATTTTATCATCGGTATAAAGACATTATTCATAAATATAGCTCAACATGCAGACTTTTAATACGTTCAGGTATTTCACATCCAATTTTTTATGGTAATATTCTTTATAAAGCACAAAGGTGTCAGTATTCACCTCAGAAACTTACAAAACCTTTGAATAGACTTATTAAGAAGGGATATAATTACGATACTGTTGTCAAGTCATTAAAGATTGCATATTTTGGCATTAATATTGAGTCATTGATAAGGTCTTTGCATCGGAACTAAACACATTTATTCTAAAAACAGTTGTTGGCATGACACAGGTTATGTTCTTCTCATATATGTTATGATGGTATGATACTAAACCCCTAACGGGAAGGATTGTGCCTGATGTTCATATGATGAAATCATAATCTTTCAGTCAGTTTAGTTGAAGTCTGGAGCTGGCATGTCAGTTAACTGCTAGTAGTCTGTTGTTATTTATGTATTATTGTCATTTTGTTTATTTTCTTTGGTTACATCTTCTGACATCAGACTCGGATTTCTCTTGAACTGAATTTTAATGTGCGTATTGTTATGCGTTTACTTTACTACATTGGTTAGAGGTATAGGGGGAGGGTTGAGATCTCACAAACATGTTTAACCCCGCCGCATTTTTGCGCCTGTCCCAAGTCAGGAGCCTCTGGCCTTTGTTAGTCTTGTATTATTTTAATTTTAGTTTCTTGTGTACAATTTGGAAATTAGTATGGCGTTCATTATCACTGGACTAGTATATATTTGTTTAGGGGCCAGCTGAAGGACGCCTCCGGGTGCGGGAATTTCTCGCTACATTGAAGACCTGTTGGTGACCCTCTGCTGTTGTTTTTTATTTGGGCGGGTTGTTGTCTCTTTGACACATTCCCCATTTCCATTCTCAATTTTAAATATACTTGAATAAAAAAAATTAGACTTTTCAAGAGTGTCTACATAATGGGCCGAAGACCATCCTATGTTGATATCTTAAACTAGAGGGTCCAAGGACCCTGTGTCGCTCACCTGATATTTTTATTTACAATTGTTGCATGATAAATGCAACTGTTGTACTGTCGTTTAGTTTCAGAGATATAATACTAAAAAGTGCATTTGAAACCTATGTTTTATTTCAGCCATGTGGGCAGGCAGGGTCATCATACACAGTGGTCCCTGGATATCCTAGAGGTGATTTAAACCAAGTTTGTTTAAATTCAACAGTTGTTTCAGGGGAGAATTTTTGTAAAATTTATCTAACAAGAAATGCAAAGTAATGAGAAAGTTGTGAAGTAGTTTTGTTGTTGCGCAACCCCCCCCCCCCCCCCCCCCCCCCCACTTTGCCAAAAAAACCAAAAAGGTAATAAAAAATTATCATATAAGGGCAATCTATCCTATTAATGATTTCTGCAAAATTCAGTTGATTGTGCAAGGGTTGTATAGCCAGCTGAGGTCCTTAAAAACTCTCTTTCTTTTGTTGTTGCAGATAGATCTTGACCTGATAAGCAATTTTACCACATGTCAGATTTGCTCTAAATGCTTTGGTTTTTGAGTGATAAGCCAAAAACTGCATTTTACCCCTATGTTCTATTTTTAGCCATGGCGGCCATCTTGATTGGTTGGCCGGGTCACCAGACACAATTTTTAAACTAGATACCCCAATGATGATTGTGGCCAAGTTTGCTTTAGTTTGGTCCAGTAGTTTCAGAGGAGAAGATTTTTGTAAAAGATAACTAAGATTTACGAAAAATGGTTAAAAATTGACTATAAAGGGCAATAACTCCTAAAGGGGTCAACAGACCATTTTGGTCATGTTGACTTATTTGTAGATCTTACTTAGCTGAACATTTTTGCTGTTTACAGTTTATCTCTATCTATAATAATAGTCAAGATAATAACCAAAAACAGCAAAATTTCCTTAAAATTACCAATTCAGGTGCAGCAACCTATCAACGAGTTGTCCGATTCATCTCAAAATTTCAGGGCAGATAGAAATTGACCTGATAAACAATTTTACCACATGTCAGATTTGCTCTAAATGCTTCGGTTTTTGAGTGATTAGCCAAAAACTGCATTTTACCCCTATGTTCTATTTTTAGCCATGGCGGCCATCTTGGTTGGTTGGCCGGATCACCGGACACAATTTTTAAACTAGATACCCCAATGATGATTGTGGCCAAGTTTGGTTAAATTTGGTCCAGCAGTTTCAGAGGAGAAGATTTTTGTAAAAGATAATTAAGATTTACGAAAAATGGTTAAAAATTGACTATAAAGGGCAATAACTTCTAAAGGGGTCAACAGACCATTTTGGTCATGTTGACTTATTTGTAGATCTTATTTTGTTGAACATTTTTGCTGTTCACAGTTTATCTCTATCTATAATAATATTCAAGATAATAACCAAAAACAGCAAAATTTTCTCAAAATAACCAATTCAGGGGCAGCAACCTATCAACAGGTTGTCCGATTCATCTGAAAATTTCAGGGCAGATAGATCTTGACCTGATAAACAATTTTACCCCACGTCAGATTTGCTCTAAATGCTTTGGTTTTTGAGTTATAAGCCAAAAACTGCATTTTACCCCTATGTTCTATTTTTAGCCATGGCGGCCATCTTGGTTGGTTGGGCGGGTCACCGGACACAATTTTTAAACTAGATACCCCAATGATGATTGTGGCCAAGTTTGGTTTAATTCAGTCCAGTAGTTTCAGAGGAGAAGATTTTTGTAAAAGTTAACGACGGACGACGACGACGGACGACGACGACGGACGACGGACGCCAAGTGATGAGAAAAGCTCACTTGGCCCTTCGGGCCAGGTGAGCTAATAAAAACAGAAGTGACAAAGCTGCAATATGTAAGATCTGTATAAGACTAATGCGCTCATATATACTGATGATTGAAAGAGGGAGACATCTAAATATTCCCAGAAATGAGAGATACTGCTCTGTATGTAATTCTGGTCTAATTGAAAATGAAAAAACATTTTCTTTTACATTGTGAATACTTAACTAAAAGGGCCATATTTTACCAAAAAATTTCAAATATAATCGATGATCCTACAAAATTTGAAAAAAATGAAAATAATGTAATCTTTTTATTTAATTTAAACTTTATTGAAAAGCACTTTACGCCCATATGGACCAATGGCTTAAAACATTATACATAATATACAGTTTACATAAAACAATGAAAATAAACAATGGACACACTTTGAACTATAATTTGTCTTTTTTTTTTTAAATCAATATATATATATATAAGAGATTCAAAGGACTCCCTGCCCTCAGTCTTAGTGACTTTTTTTAAAAAGGAGCCTAATTTGCAAGTGTCCTGTTTTGTTTCAGGATTGAGAATATTTTTTAATTTATCGATATCATTTAAGTTATTATATTTATTTTCATTTAAAAATTCTTTTCTTAATTGTTCATTTATTTTACATTTAAAAAAGAAATGAAACTCATCATCTAGTACATCACAATGTGTACATAGTCTTAAATCTCTGGGAATTTTCCTGTATCTTCCAGTTTCTATTAATAAGCAGTGGTCACTTATTCGAAATTTAGAAATTAGTTGTCTATATTCAAAGTTTTGAGAAAGTAGGTATGGTTCAAAGTTATAGCTTTTCTTTATTTTTTTTAAAAGTTGGAGTTTGCTATTCTCTTGTAAATTTAATATTTTATCATTATATAAATTTTCATAGTTTTCTAGATTTTGTTTGTATATTAGCCTATTATTTTTATCCTTATTTTGGTTAACAATTTCTAAATCATTTTGACTTCTGACATGATTTACATAGGAGTACCAAGAATAAATACCTGCATTATGTAAAGTTTTTGCCAAATTTAGTGTCTCTTTTAGTAAGGGACTAGTTTCTTCCCTTAATAGTCTATCATGAAAAAGAAGAGTTTGTCTTTTTATAAAGCAATCAATAGGGTAGCTGCCTAATTCAGATCGAGCAGCTATATTGCAAGAGCATTTTTTTACTCCTAAAGTTAACTTATTAAATTTATTTAGTACTTTATCAGGTGGACTTTTGTCAATGAAATTTAGAGTATCTACTTTTTGTTATTTTTATCTCCTTTAATTGAAGCTTTATAAAAGGATGAGTATGCATCCATATACCATATTTCACTGTTATAAGTTAATATTGGTCTGACGAGAGAGTTAAATAAATGGTTTGACAAATTTACAGGAGTCTGATGAATCGAATTACAATATGTTTTTATAGAATACATTACTTTCATAGATTTTTTGGCTAATTCTTGTGCTGAATGAATAAGATTTCCATTCTGACTAATGATATTACCAAGAAATTTAAACTTTTCCATTTGCTCTAATTTATCACCATTATAATTAAAAGAATGGTTAAGATTTTTCCTATTGTTACTTAATTGTGCTTAAAATCATAGTTTTAGTTTTTTTACAATTTACAGTTAACTGCCATTTATCACAGTATTGAGACAAATGGTTTAAACTTGACTGAAGACCCTCTTTAGTTTCAGACATTATCAAAATATCATCAGCAAATAGGAGGCTTCCAATATTTGTCTGTTCTATTTTCAAGGGATCACAGTCATCCTGTTTAAAAATTTGAGGTAGATCATTTATGAAAATATTGAATAGGGTGGGACTTAAAGAATCCCCTTGTCTTACCCCTCTAGTTACTTCCAACCAGTTAGTGAGTTTATTATTAATCTTTATTGAAGATTTAGTGGTTGAATACATATTTTTTATTACTTGATACATTTTACTGCCGATACCCTGGGACAAAATTTTATATAATAAAGCTGTTCTCCAAATGGAGTCAAATGCTTTACGTAAGTCAACAAAACAAATATATAATGGTTTCTTTTTTAAATTTAAATATTTATTAATCAAAGTTTTAAATACAAATAGACTATCTGTAGTTCTTAATTTAGGAAGAAATCCAAATTGTTCCTGGCTAAATTTGTTTTCCATATATTTAATTATTCTGTTATTTAAAATTGAGCTAAATATTTTGGCAATACCATTTATAAGAGATATTCCTCTGTAGTTATTTGGGTCTTTGGAATCTCCCGACTTAAATATTGGCACTAATAGAGAATATTGCCATGTTTCAGGGGAACATCCTGAATCAAGAACAAGGTTATATAATTTTGTGTAGCATTTAATAGTTACTGGACTACAATATTTAATCACCTCATTTACAATGGAGTCTGGTCCAGGGGATTTTTTCATTTTAAGGGATTTTATAACTTTATTTACTTCTGATATAGTTATTGGGCTATCAGTTATTTCATTAAATCTATTTTCACTCTCTTTGTTTTTCAAAAAAAGGTTTATCTCATCTTCTGCTTTGTCGCAAGGTTTGTTCCAAAGACCTTGCTTTTGAAAATGGTTTGTTAGGTTATCTGATTTCATATTAATTTCTGTGGTATTCATATTATTTCTTAGAGATTTAAGTAGTTTCCAAAATTGTTGAGGGTCTTTAGTTTGAAGATTTGATAGTTTTTCAATCATTTGTTGTTGATATTGGATTTTTTTCTTTTTACTTGCTTTTTTTAAATATTTTGCAGTTTCAAAAAATTGCTGTTTTAAATTTCTATCAAATGGTTTATGTTTTAGTTTTTTACCTAAATTATTGATTTTACTTTTTAAATCTTTATAATAATTCATACACAATCATAAAATTGACTTCCTCTTTGATTCGAGACAGTCTGAACCTGCGTAAAGCTGAACAAACTGTATAGAATTGTCAATGTCTTTAATTCATAGTCATTGTTTATAATAATACATTATCATGATTATTTACAATACTTATTTTGTATGATCAATTATGTAATTAATATACCATGTCTAAGCCTATTTGTATTTGTATTTGTACATTTCTCAACCCCAACAAAATGTGTATGGGGGTACAATGTAATATTGTTTAAACTAAAATCTGTCATCTGTCATGTCTGTATGCAATAAGTTCATGAAGTTTGTTTGAATAACATCAGCATAAATATTCAGATAAAAGTTCAAAACATGGCATGGTAAACTCCCCTATCAAAGGGGAAAACTTGGATGTTAGTTATATGTTAGTGATAGATATATATTATTTCTTAAGTAGACATGGTAGAAGTAAATATCGTTTTAACAGTATGACAGATTAGATGGCTAGATCAAGTCTTTGTATAGTGATTTAATAGGGCAGTTCCAGGATACAGTTTTAAGATGAATCTGTCATGTGACTTGACCTAAATGTGGGCATTGTCACTTCTAACACATGTTGAGCAAAAATTGAAAAAGTTTGATTTTATACTGCGCAAAATGTTTGGGAAATTAAAATCTTAAAGATGGTCACCCACCCTCCGTCGTATGTGAATCAAGATTATGTACTTATTTCTATACTACCCTACAGATTGATGATTATGAAAGTGCTAGAAACTTTTAAAATTGCAGCCCCTGATGCCATTCTGCATGTTCTATCTGGTAAATGAAGTCACTAAGGAGTGCAAAATTGATAATCTTTTCCAGTGAAAGACATGATTTCAGAAATGACGTATTAATCAATTCTTGTTTGGTAAAAAATGTATATATGGGAATTTGGATATATAGGACCATTCAAATTTTGAAGTGAATGACCCTCCTTAAAAAAGTCACTGGTCATGCATAAACCATCATTATCAAAATCCAAAAGTTCACTCTAAGAAAAGACAGGTAATGGACTGTTGATCTATACTAACTTGAACTCCTAAATAAAGATAATTATATAACCAAGTATGAATTGTTTCACATCAAATATTTCTTCATGCTAAGTTTTGTACTAGATCTCTTTATTGTTTGCCATTCCAAAGACTTGTATTAATCATTTAAACTTTCAGTGTATCACAAACCCTTCTACAAATTGTAACTATAAATTTTATAGTTCCAGCACAACTGGCTTTGGGTATCAATTATTAAAGAAAAAAATCGTCACATTTGTTGATAACTTAAAAAAAAACCCACATTATTGCATCAAATTTTACAAAAGTCTTATTTTCATGAAACAACATTTGGAAGTATTATTGCCCCATAAAATTATTTATTACATTGGTTGCAATGAATTACATTGATTTCCCAGTTAAATAAAAACCGATAATTTCACATGTGAAATAAACGTAAAATTGAGAAAGGAAATGGTGAATATGTCAAAGCGACAACCATCCGACCATAGAGCAAACAACAGCCGAAGGCAACCAATGGGTCTTCAATGTAGCGAGAATTCCCGCACCCGTAGGTGTCCTTCAGCTGGCCCCTAAAATATGCATAATAGTACAGTGATAATGGACGTCATACTAAACTCCGAATTATACACAAGAAACTAAAATTTAAAATCATACAAGACTAACAAAGGCCAGAGGCTCCTGACTTGGGACAGGCGCAAAATTGCGGCGGGGTTAAACATGTTTATGAGATCTCAACCCTCCCCCTATACCTCTAGCCAATGTAGAAAAGTAAAAGAATAACAATACGCACATTAAAATTCAGTTTAAGAGAAGTCCGAGTCCGATGTCAAAAGATGTAACAAAAGAAAATAAATAAAATGACAATAATACATAAATAACAACAGACTACTAGCAGTTAACTGACATGCCAGCTCCAGACCTCAATTAAACTGATTGAAAGATTATGTCTTCATCATATGAATATCAGGTACAATCCCTCCCGTTAGGGGTTTCGTATCATACTATCATAAAATATATGAGAAGAACATAACCCGTGTCATGCCAACAACTGTTTTTTTAGAAATAAATGTGTTTAGTTCCGATGCAAAGACCCTATCAGTGAATCAATGTTAAAGCCAAAATATGCAATCTTTAATGACCTGACAACAGTATCGTAACTATATCCCCTTTTAATAAGTCTATTTAAAGGTTTTGTTAGTTTCTGAGGAGAATACTGACATTTTTGTGCTTTATAAAGAATATTTCCATAAAATTTTGGATGTGAAATACCTGAACGTATAAGATGTCTGCATGTTGAGTTATATTTACGAATTATTTCACTCTCTGACGTCATACAACAAAAGGCGTTGTCAAGACGTCGATAACGTCGGATCAAAACAAATTGTCAATGCGTAGGAAAAAGATATAGTTCCTTACATTTTCTACATTAATTTCATAAAAAAAAGACATTTGCCAATGTAATAAAAAGAATAACTAATCGCCGTATTTGAATATCAAAAATAAGACAACTTGTGACCGAACGCCGCTATGGATTAAACTCGTGCTGCGCACTCGTTTAAACCATGCGTCGTTCGGTCACGCGTTGTCTTATTTTTTATATTCAAATACGGCGATTAGTTATACTATAAATATTTATTAGCATATTTCCAAGTTTTAGGAAAACTTAAAAAAAAGAAAGAAAAAGAAAAAAAAAAGAGCTTTGATTCTAATCTATTGTTCTATTTTAACAGGTTGATGTATGACCTCCGATCCCACTTCAATGTTGTGTTTTTTATAGACTTTTTGTTGCTTTGAGGACACAAGATCCATCTATGTATGAAATATTGTCAATTGTTTTTGTTGGTGGGTCTCTCGTTTACGTCTTTGTCACTTTCACTATCAACAATATAAGCCCTGAGCGGTGTTTAGACGTACAGGATCTAGCCAATAATCATGATTGATGATGACAGATACATATACATGTATGTAATACAAGAGATTGGCAACTCAGGCAAATCCCTTAAAAACATGCAGCCACTAGTGCACTCAGGACATTCAAAGTCCACTCAGGACATGAAATATATGTTTTAGTGAGTGGTGACGGTATGCATTCGATAGTTAATTTAAGTCTTCATCTTATAATTTTGGTTTTGATAAAATCAATTTAATATTTAAGAAGTTATTTCATTTTTCATAGGCACGCACCGTTTTTATGAAACATGTCAGACATGACTGATGATTATTTTGAATACCAATTATAATGTTGATTTGGTCGTTTGATCTTTAATAATTAGGAGTGATTAGTGATGGTTAAAACCTGATACAAGTAAGCTTGGCAAACAAGGTGTCTTTAAAAAATAAAGAACAAAGATATATTGTTTTAGAAAAAAAATATTAGATGAACTTTTCGTTTTGTTCGTAATAATTGAAGCCTGATGAGTAATATGAGAAATCTATATATAGTTCATTTTTCAGTTGCCTATAATAATTTTTTGTTTTATCTTGCTATCAGTATATTATAGATTTCGAATTTATAGGTGTCATTTTTTAAGATTTTCGGTAAATTCAGAATCAGAAATGTCATTTCCATCAGTTGGGATGCAATCAGCATCAGTGGATTTTCTTCTGTCCAAGTTTGGTACAAATCCAGGATAGTTTAACATGTTTTAAGAAAGTTATTAAAATTTCAAAAACTTTAACCACACTGAGAGTGAATAATATATAACATTGCATTTTCATGATAAAAACACTGAAAAAATAAACAACATATTGCAAAATGATTTAAATGCTATACAATCATGGTGTAACATTAACAGTATGAAAATCAATGCAAAAAAAACTAAGTGTATGAAATTGGGTTCAAAACAAAAACTTACACAACTAATCAGAATTAGGTATTTCTGTCAACAAAACATGTATTGAGAATGTCCATTCTTTCAAATTACTTGGAATTGACATTGATGAAAATTTAAGCTGGGAAGATCATGTTGATCGTATATCAAAAAAATAAAATAAAATTGAGAATGGAAAGGGGGAATGTGCCAAAGAGACAACAACCCAACCATCATTGACCATAGAGCAGACAACAGCAGAAAGTTACCAACAGGTCTTCAATGCAACGAGAAATTCCTGCACCCAGAGGATATACGTAAGATTATCTCATCTAAAATATCACTTTTATATAAAATTAAAGTATATTTGCCAATACACACAAGGCAACTATTTTATAATGCATATATATTCTACCATATAAAGACTATTGTAGTTCAGTTTAGGGAAATTTATTACAAAAAGATTCAGATAGAATGATTCAATCATAAACTGATAAAACTTCAAAAAAGAGTAGCAAGAATTATACTGGAATGCGATATTTCTATTCCATCTAATTTCATGTTTTCATCTTTAAAATGGCTATCTTTTACCAAAAGAATAAAATACCAACAATCAATTATAATGTATAAAATTGTAAATGGACTAACACTTGATTACTTAGCAAATTCCAAATATTGATGATGTGCAACACCACAACTTTCGATCTGTCTTTAATCATGATCTTTTTGTTCCAACACCAAATACAAAATTTAAAAAAAAAATCTTTTCACTATTCTGCAACCAAAGTATGAAATAATTTACCACTCTAAATAAAAAAATGTTGTGATGTGGAATTATTCAACATGTTCAAGAAACATTGTTATAATAATTTTCTTGAAAATTATATATGCAAGTCAAATAATTTTTATTCCTTTAACAAAACTTGATCAAATATTGCCATTTATTACCATTTGTATATTTCAATAATTGAATTGTGTATACTAGTAATATATATTGTAATATATATTGTATTTTAATGTATGAATGTTAACTGTATGCATGTATTTTTTTTTGAGGGCCTCAATGAAAATTAGACTAGTTCTAATTGAGTTACCCTCTTTAAATAAAGAATTTATTATTATTATTATAATATTTATGGACGCCATTGCAGACGACTATGACAACAACAGAATGTAGGATCACTATGTCTCGCTTTTTCAACTAAAGTCAAAGGCTCAACAAAAATGAAAGGTAAACATGTACCAATATACAATTGTTCAAAATGTTTGAAGATATTAAGCAAAAGCTCTGATCAAGGATGTATAATTAACAGTCTATTATTTGAACTTTGAATTATTTTTAACTATGGAATTTGCTTGATTTCTTGTTATTGAAATTTTTCATAAATTCCATGATTGTTCTGTACTGAAATGTTCTGTGCTGCGTACAACACTTTCTATCACAAAGAAAATAGTATATTTTCAATAGAATGTACTGTGCCGCGCACAACACTATCTAACCAAAATGCATTGCATGGAAAGTGTTATAATACAAAATAAACATGGAATTTATAAAAAAAATTAAACACAAGAAATTATGCGAATTCCATAATTAAAAATAATTCCAAGTTCAAATAATAGCTATCCTGTTATATGTTAATTATACGTCATTGCTCTGATGTTAATGGGAAAACGGTTTTACCTAGTCCAAATAATTATGACGTCATTGGCAAGGCTATTTTTTATTTTTCTGGGACTTTCTGAGACACCTTCCTACAATGTTAATTTTTTCTAGGACGAAATTAAAATAGCCTTGCCAGACCCGGAATAAAACTTATTAAAATAAAAGCACAGTGGAAAGTAAGCTTACATATTGTCTATAGTTTATTATGTGCTTTGTTTTGTCTTAAATGTAGTGTATTAATTCTATTTGGAGACCTTAGGTTATTTGTGAATTCTACTTTAAACAAAACTTTTGACATTGACTTGTCTGCATTACCTTGCTCCTAATTGACATTTTTCGAAGAAAACTCTAGAAGACTCCCAAAGGGATTTTTTTTTTTATCTCTTTGGAGTTTTCCTTGTACAGGATTAAAACCGGAAGTAGTTCTATGGAAACAAACATCATGGAGGGAAACGTATGAAGCTGGATCAGTTTTCTATACAAAATCACGTTTATTTGTAGGTCTTATGAGTTTCAGTTACTCCTAACATCTAGTTAACACAGAAGATTTATTAATAAACGATGTACATTATCAAAAACGGCAATCTTTTGAAACGATGACGGTCGACAAGCATGAGAAGCCGACCTGATCTTAGCTGCGGAACCGTAGCTCTTAGGTCCTTACACTTGGGCGAAGTCAAAATCAATGGTTTCTTGCATATAAACAGGTCAGGAATAACCACCAATTGGTGGATTATACCTCAATTGACGTATAATCCACCAATTGACATATAATGGTATAGAACAATTGGTGTATAATTCTTTGTTTTTCAAAACAAATTATTCGAATCTGGGTCTGTTCGCCCTGATTTATGTTCGCCCTAGTACCTGTTCGTCCTGATACCTGTTCGCTCAGGGTCCATTCGCCCTGATATTTTTTCTTTCTTTCAAATTGTTGTCTAGTCGCATTGTTTTAAGTATTTGAACAAATTATGTTAAAGTTTGTTGAAAAGTTGACAGAATATTTATATTGCCGCAATCAATTTATCATTTTCCCTTTGATTTGCAGAGTAGAATACTGGAATTTATTTATTTTTATTGATATTTTGTTAACAAAATAATTGTATTCAGTCCTCGGGGGGGGGGGGGGGGGGGCACTTCCTATGTAATGACTGGTAGGGATGAGCCGCTGGAATAGGTCACTATTTCATGCTTCATGATATATGAAAAGTGAAAAGGGTGAGAAATTCAGATTAAATATATCAATAGGTTGAAATTATCACTTGCTGGATATATATTATAAGTATCTAAAACTAATCAAATGTTCGTATTTATTTTTGATGCGGTTAAAACTCAGTTGTAAATGCATCAGCTATTTGTCAAACCAATTAAACTCTATTTATTCAATGTGGTATTTCCACTGAGGTTAGAAATAGATGCAATAAATCCAATCATTTTGACATTTCCACCTAATTAACATTGAAAGGATTGCATACATGAAACATTTGAAGAAATTCCATAGCATAGTGTTAGCATCCTTCAAGAGGGAACGACAAATCAGTTTTTAATTAATGTAAACTCAGTAAAAGTGATACTATCTGAAGTGTTACTACATTTATCTGATAAAACAATATGTATTGTCTTTTCAAATTGAAATTTCTTCATAATAAAAGGGGCAAATAGAGGAGTGAAGAATTTATTGGGAAAGCAAGGTGTAATTATTGCGACTGCGTTGCATCTAAACAAAAACGTAAAATGAGCGGGACCTCAAAATTTTTGTAAACTCTAATGTACAAGAAGATGAAAAATATCCAAATATATCTATAGGTCTGTTTTGTGTTCATTAATATATGGCAAGGTATATATTTTTGATAAACGAAATATATGAAAAGGGTGGGGTACTTGATGTCTCAGCTGCTCACCCCTACCCAAAAAAGTTTGAAGTGGCCCCCCCCGAAATTCAGTCAATCACGAATGTATGCAGTATGACTAGTCTTAGAGTATAAATAAATGAACATGTAAGTCGGTTTCATAATTTATAGTTTGTACATCATTGTTTTTATTGATTTCAAGCTGAATATTTTATCTAAACAAAACGTTTGTTTTTATTATTAATCCATCAAAAGACAAGTATCACAATAATCAGTGATCCGAATTATTTTGTCATTGAACAATTAATGATCCTAAACAAGCCATAAACTTTTAAATATTTCAATGTTTTCATAAATTTCAAGAATATACATGATATATATACCATAGAAATATCTGAATAAGTTTATTCAACTTCAATGCCCTGAATATTGATATTTTTATAGTAGGACAAAGGACTCTATGGGCGAACGAACTCAGAGCGAACGGACCTAGAGCGAACATGTTATTAGGGCGAACAGTCCCGATACCAAATTATTCCACCAAAATGGAGCATTGTTTTCTTAAAACCATATTGGTATGAAAACTTGTCAAACATTACTAGTTTAGTATTGTAACATAACATATTGCATTTATTTGAAGTTTCTTCTTTTGTTATCTTGTCAATTCTTGATTGGCAAATTTACCTGTAATCACCTGTCAATGGACATCATTACTGTCTGCAGTCATGTGATCATGAGTACAACTCAAAAGGTGAATGGGGCTCTTTGTTAAATACTTAACTTTCATTATCAAAAGTCAATCATGGTCAATAGCACAAATGTTTCAACAAAAGAATTGTTGTACACATGCATTCTCAAGAGATGCAGCAGGCTTAGACAAAACTGAAACTTTCGTAGGACTCGATAAGGGTCATGAAATAGGTTGCAAGTTGCAAAATCATGCTCCTATCTCACACTAGCATTTAATTACAAAAAACTTGCATTATACATCAATTGGTGCCAATTTGGTGGATTATACATCAATTGAGGCCATAAAAAAGAATAGGTTTGTTTGCCCAAACCCTACCTACTCAGAAAAAAGCTGCCTACTCAAATTCTTTTATTGTCCTGATTTGAAGAAGTTTTTTTTTAATCAGAAAGGCATGAAGACTAATAAACACCCGATACTTCAATTTTGTTTTTTTGAAGAAAAAAAAGAAAATGCCTACTTACCTACCCATTGTCTCAACATTTGGGTAGGGGTTGGGCAAACCAAAATATTTTTAATTGTGGCCTGAGGTATAATCCACCAATTGGTGGTTATTCCTGACCTGATAAAGCAATATTGATGAATGATCAATCATGCTGATAATTTTACTGAATAAATTAATTTCAAATGATGTGGCTTGATACATTATTTATGTAGAATATTACCGCAAAAAACATCTCTTAAAAAGCTCAAGTATTAATAATAAATGGTAAAATATAATTTCTTTTGGGTGTATCCATGGCAATAAGGCCAAATAAAAATATATGTGTGGTTCCAGTAACCCTACGTACCGTCCCTACTTTTTCGGCTGAAAAATAGCCTACCCTAAAGGTTTTATTGTCATTTTTCATTAAGCACTGTTAAAGTCAGAATGTTGCTCCCATAGACTCAATGTAAAAAAAAACATAAAATAAAAAAAAATCCCTACCTACCTACCCTAACTTTTTTTCAGATGTAACTGGAACCACACATACTTTTTTATTTGGCCTAATCTGCATTTATGTGTTATAAAATATTACAAAAAGGGGGGAAAAGATGTCACATATTTCCCCAAAATTTGGCTAAAAGTAGAATTTCAATTGCTAGAGATAATACCTTAAAATTCTGAAACTGTGTACATATATCATTCAGCAAATCCAATGAAAATACAAATCCTTGGTCTTTCGTCTCGTTTTTTTTGTAAAATTGCGTCAAAAACTTCGTGTAGAAAAAAGTGTTTGTAAACATTACATTAATTTCTGGACCGATGGCCAGTCTTGCTATGAAAATACAGATTGTCAAAAATAAAATAGCCCTTAAATCATGTAAAAAATAATCTTGATGCTCTTATAAACCATCTTTGAAGGCTAAATTAGCACTCAGCTGCCTAAAAATGAATTTTATTACACAATAATGTTCCTATTTGAAAAATTCACCGGGACCAAAATGCAAAAATATACTCCTAACTGTGTATTGCTACCATCATGAACATAGACAATTTATGTAAAAAAAACAAATAGGACAGACATGAAACAAACATTGTATTAGAAAAATATGAAATCAATTTGTATGAACTTTAAATTCAGGATGAAAAGCCAGGGCAGGTTCATTGAGCCTTTTCTGCAGTTTCCTAGCGAGTACAAATTCATTCTGTATTTTATACATATATATTGTTTTTATCCTGCAATTTTTACCCAGCACTTAAACCTTTAGATTGTTAAATCCAAAGTATTGTCTCAGAGTTTTTTGAAAGAAATGGTCATAGCTTTAAACATGTTAAACTGGTACTGTAAAAGCACCCAAAAACATGAAGAACTAAACTTTTAAGTAAAAAGAAATATCAACATGAAACGTAAAACAGTAATTATTATTTCATCGAAAATAACTCGAGTATTGCTGTATTGTAACGATAATATAGAATTACTTTAAAAGTTAAAAAGTAAAAACTTTTAATATTTCCTGTAAATAAATATCGTATCGTAATTCCGAATTCATTTCGTAGTTTACAATTAAATTGATACATCAGCGTTTCCGGTTTCTATTCCGACTTGAAAGATGCATGTTGCATAGCATCGATTTGCTAGATAAAGTCATGGAGGGATGAAACATTGTTGATCGCGCTACGCTGTACAGCGTAGATACGGTTTATGATGGTGAAAGTTCCTCCATCGTTCAATTTTCATCCATGGAGATCCCTGAGCTTATTTGTATTTATAAATTTTGAATCTGTTTTTATTGTGTATGTTTGATATGAACGTATATATGTTTATTGTGTTCATTGTGTTAATATATGTTCGTCACAAACTGCATGTAAAGTTTATACGACAATAAAATATTTGATTTGATTTGATTAAAACCAAATGAATATTGATTTAAAAATATGTTTGTTATCTTATTTTTTCCAGAAACTGTAAATCAAAACCATGCCGATTACAAAGATTCCAATTGTTCACAAGTTTGGTATTATATCACATAGTCAAAGATTAGAGTTACAGGAACGTTTACTCAAACAGTCTTACCTGCAGAGTGTAGAAAGTCAAAAAGTTTTACAAACAAGGTAGAATATTTATTGTTAGAAAGTACTGTAAACCAACTTATTCTTTCAGATACCATATTTCATGTTAAATCATATCTTGATGCAATTAATTCTATTATATGTTGTCTTTTTTTTTAAGTTTTACAATTTGTGCATAATAAGTAACCCTGTGATCTTACTGCTTAAGTAGTTTTATTAACAATTTCATTCTACAGTCTTCATATTCTCACACTTAATTAGATGTGCATTTATAATGTCAGAATGCGCATTTATAATGTCAGAATGCGCATTTATAATGTCAGAATGCGCTATCTATGGACAAACTCTTTGAGGTAATTTTTTAGTTACAACAAATTGTAATTTACAAACAAAAGAACTATGTCAATTGGGCCTGCTTTGATACTATAACTGCGTTTGAATTTTTACTCCATAATATTTGTGTGTGCTATATGTGGAGATTTCGTAAATCATTGTATATCATCAAGTTATCAGAATTCCAACTAACTGTGTACCGCCTATTGCAAACCTGTTTCTGTATTGTTATGAGATATAATTTATGACCAAAATCAGCAAGACCAATCCAAACAATATCGAATACAAAAATTTAATATCACTTTCAGATACATTTGGATGATCATGACTATATATACATTGACTCTCAATATTGACGACTTCAGTAAGCACACTAAAGAGATTTATCCAATTGAACTGACTTTAAATAAATTTAATACTAACAACGAACACTGCCCTTTCTTGGATCTTTTATATCTTTATCTTTAACAGGAAACTTAATACCCAAATTTACACAAAATGTATGATAAAAGAGATGATTTATCATTTCCTATTGTTTTAAAATATCCATTTTTAGATGGTGACGTGACCTAATTTGTCACCATCAGCCAAAAACAATCAACTGAAAAAAGGGATTTAAGATATAAGCTTTATTAACCAGATTTTTGTGAAAAAAGTGTCGGTTATTGATTTGGGGATGTATGGCCGGGCGGCCAGTCGGACAGGGGCAGCCAAATGTTGTCTGTGCATTTACTCATGAACCGTTCAACCAAAGCTTTTCAAATTTTAATATGCTGTTACTGACAACAAAATGGAGGTCAAGTTCAATATTTATGATTTTGACTTTTACGGTTCTGGAGTTATCTGGTCCTAGAAAGATTGAAAAATGACGCTTCCAGTCCTGTCCATGCATTAACTTATGAACTGTTCAACCAAAGCTTTTAAAATTTTATTATGTTGTTACTGATGACAAAAGGGAGGTCAAGTTTAATAATGATGATTTTAACTTTTACCATTCAGGAGTTATGGTTCTTGAAAGATTGAAAAATGGTGTTTCCAGTTGTGTCCGTGTATTTACTCATAAACCGTTCAGCCAAAGCATTTAAACTTCAAATATGTTGTTACTGATGACAAAATTGAGGTCAAGTACAATAATGGCAATTTTCATTTTTCTATTCTGGAGTTATGGTTCTTGAAAGATTGAAATATGTGTTACCAGTCATGTTGTTGCATTTACTCATGAACTATTTAATCAAGCCTTTCAAATTTTAATATGTTGTTACTGATGACAAAATGGAGGTCAAGTTTGATATTGATGATTTTCACTTTAACTGTGCATCAGTTATGGTTCTTGTGATATTTAAAAATAAATATTAATAAATCCTGTTTGATGTCGCTCTGACAGCCTCTTGTTGATTTCTAGTATGCAATATTGTAAAGTAGTCATTATTAATGATGAACGTGGATCCAGGTGAGAGACACAGGCTCTTTAAAGCTTTTTGTTATTATCCTTGTCATGTTTATTGCAGCAGAAATTGTAACCTCAAAATAATGTGTTTACAAACTTTACAATGAAATGTTTATTGTCATAATACATGACCTGTGAAATAAAGTATGCATTAACATTATGTGACAAACAACTAAAAAAAATGGGCCATCGTATGCTGCTAGTAATGAATATGTTGAATAGTCAACTTTAACCAGAAAATCATTTGTATTGCAAAATGGAAAATGGTTGTTGTAGGATCATACTTCATCTCAAATCTTTATCCTGCTTTTTTCTTTCACTGCACAGTTCACGTGAAGTTTGTTTTCTCTGAATAATGGTACATGTATGATTTAAAAATAAAACGATATCATTTTCAGTCGTAATCCATTAGAAGTTACAGAGGAATTTGTATACCAGTACAACAATGCTAAAACATTGGATGAGAGAGAG
Organism: Mytilus edulis; assembly: GCF_963676685.1. Taxonomy (NCBI): domain Eukaryota; kingdom Metazoa; phylum Mollusca; class Bivalvia; order Mytilida; family Mytilidae; genus Mytilus; species Mytilus edulis. The sequence goes on from NC_092351.1 coordinate 69,236,957, forward strand.
AAATACGAGGCTACAGCTCACAAAATGTTGGAAAGATCTAAGGTAATACTGTTGAAGCTTACAGAAAGGTCTAAAACTTTGTTCAAAGGATTAAAATCTGATGAAATTTGTTCAGATAATTTAAGTCTGATAAAACTTTGTTCAAGTTATTAAAATTTAATGAAACTTTGTTCAAATGATTAAAATCTAATGAAACTTTGTTCCAATGATTAAAGTCTGATAAAACTTTGTTCAAAGATTAAAGTCTGATTAAACTTTGTTCCAATGATTAAAGTCTGATTAAACTTTGTTCCAATGATTAAAGTCTGATTAAACTTTGTTCCAATGATTAAAGTCTGATTAAACTTTGTTCCAATGATTAAAGTCTGATTAAACTTTGTTCCAATGATTAAAGTCTGATGAAACTATATTTAAATGATTAAAGTCTGATGAAACTTTGTTCAAATGATTAAAATCTAAGAAACTCTGTTCAAATGATTAAAATCTAATGAAACTTTGATCCAATGATTAAAATCTAATGAAACTTTGTTCAAATGATTAAAATCTAATGAAACTTTCAGTGGCGGATCCAGAGGGGGGGGGGGGGGGTCCGGGGGTTTGGACCCCCCCCCTTTTTTTTGGGCCGATCAATGCATTTGAATGGGAGCATATAGTTGGAACCCCTCTTTTACTCTGTGTTGGGAACCCCCCTTTTTAAAATGGCTGGATCCGCCACTGCCTTTGTTCCAATGATTAAAGTCTAATGAAACTATGTTCCAATGATTCAAGTCTAATGAAACTATGTTCCAATGAGTAAAATCTGATAAAACTTTGTTCAAATGATTAAAGTCTGATGAAATTTTATTCAAATGATTAAAATCTAATGAAACTTTGTTCCAATGATTAAAGTCTGATTAAACTTTGTTCCAATGATTAAAGTCTGATAAAACTTTGTTCCAATGATTAAAGTCTGATAAAACTTTGTTCCAATGATTAAAGTCTGATTAAACTTTGTTCCAATGATTAAAGTCTGATAAAACTTTGTTGCAATGATTAAAGTCTGATGAACACTTGTTTACATCGATGTCCTTTGGTGATTGGGGGATAGTTGTCTCATTCTTTAGACTCATTACTGACAGACAAAAACCCTTTATTTATACATCTAAATTTACCCACTGCTATTTGAATGCTCAGAAGAAACATTTTAACCAGTTTAACCTTCAAATGAGAAGTTATGATACAATTGAGAATGGAAATAGGGAATGTGTCAAAGAGACAACAACCGGACCATAGAGCAGACAACAGCCAAAGGACACCAATGGGTCTTCAATGCAGCAAGAAAGTCCCACATCTGGAAGTCATCCTTCAGCTGGCCCCTGAACAAATATATATACTAGTTCAGTGATAATAGAGGTCATACTAAACTCTGAATTATACACAAGAAACTAAAACCCAAAATCATACAAGACTAACAAAAGAAAATAAACAAAATGACAATAATAAATAAATAACAACAGACTACTAGCAGTTACTGACATCTCAATTAAACTGATTAAAAGATTATGTCTTCATCATATGAATACCAGGCACAATCCCTCCTGTTAAGGGTTTAGTATTATACCATTATGAAATATATGAGAAGAACATATAACCCGTGTCATGCAAACATGCAAGACCCTATAAGTGAATCAATATTAAAGCCAAAATATGCAATCTTGAATGACCTGACAACAGTATCGTAACTATATCTCTTCTTAATAAGTCTATGTAAAGGTTTTGTTAGCCTATGAAGTGAATACTGACATATTTGTGCTTTGTAAAGAATATTACCATAAACAATTGGATGTGATATACCTGAACATATAAGATGTCTGCATGTTGAGTTATATTTACAAATGATTTTCCTATACCGATGATAAAATTTAGTAAATATTTTGATTAGTTCGTGATATCGAAAAACCCTAGTGTAATAATTTTTCAGTAATACATAAATTACATAAAACATGTTTTTTCCCCGTGTTAACTTAAGAATATTCAAGGCGACTTGCAAATCTCTATCAGTTATGTTCCATTAGATGTTCAGTAATAGATTATCCCAATTTGTCAAAGCTAGAGATGAAGAAATACAAAATAAAGAATTATAAAAAAAATGATAAAAAAAAGGAAAGCAAGAAAAAAGTACCATCCTAATTGGATGAAAACTGAAAGCTTACTATGTGATTTTTATGCCCCATTTATGGGCATTATGTTTACTGGTCTGTGCGTCCGTCCGTCTGTTCGTTCGTTCGTTCGTCCATTCGTCGGTCTGTCCCACTGACAACCACTGAATTACAGTCTCCTGACTTGGGACAGGCACATACATAAATAATGTGGATGGGTTAAACATGTTAGCAGGATCCCAACTTCCCTTTTCTGGGACAGTGCATTTGTTTTATCAAAGAAGAATACAATACATGTTTATTCATTTTGACCTGTCGGTGTCAGTGCTTGTATTAACATTCCTTTTTTGTTTATGTTGCAATTGTTTGTCTGCACTGATCTTTCAGAGAAGGTACAGGTAAAAGGTTTCATCTGACAGTGGTGATAGCAGGGTGTACAAATTGGATATAACCTCAATTGCTTAACTTCACTTTACCAAAGATGAACAAATTTGTATGCAAGTATTTCATAATGAGACCTCAAATGAAGTGTAAAAATTGTATATACTAAGTTTAGTCATTTTCATGTTGCTTGGCACATGTCTGACATGGCCCATTATAATGCTTTTCTCAATATAGCCTTTATTAAACATTATAAGGCAACATTAAGTGACACTTATTATATTTCCCCTTTTGTTTGCAAGTACTTAGTCAATGATTTACCAATGACTGTTATAAAAAAAATAAAAATATTTTGCATAACTTTTATTCAATTTCAGAGAAGATCCGGTTTGCGGCTTAATGGATTAGGACAATATGTAAATTTACCAATGGCCTGGACTGAGCTAGCTCAGTTGGCTCAGTGTAAGGGCAAAATACAGGAAGGTAAGTTCACAAGGTCATACCACACATCTATTGTATTGAAGGTTTAAAACATTTGACATTACATATTATTTTGCATTAACTTGCACAGAGACATTTTCTAAAATCTTATTAAGAAGTCTTGCTGGTGTCCATACAATATGTCACTCCTAACACCACTTTAATCAAGAGAAATCAGATGCATATAAATTAAATACAGATGTACCATCATTACCAAACAAGGTCAAACATTTACAAGATATATAATCTTGGTTTTGTAAGGAATGATATATTGTATAGAAACCAGCAAGGACTAACAAAAAGGACGTAAAAGACCATTTAATAAAACCAATAAAGATGTACATCTTATATGAGTATAATTTACACCTTTTTTTCGTAAATAATAACTCTTTAAAATCAGTTAAAGTTGAGATGAAAAGAAGGTAAAATGATATTTATGAGAAAAAGACTACTGTAAAAGCAGAAACTTTTGTGGAGGATTTAATTTTGTTTATTTCACAAAATTAAAACCACCACGAAAATTTAACCTTCATATATATTGTCAATTCCATAAGCTGGAAACCACGAAATTAAATCCCCATGAAAATTAATGTTTCTACAGTATTTTAAAGATTGAAGAGAGAGTTTTATAGATGAAAAGATACATATTTACTTCAGTGAAAAAATATATTAGACAAACTTAATGCGCTTCTGTATAACAAATTTTTAATCTTGGTTATACAGAAGAGTTTATTTATTACAAGAACATGTTGAAAATATTGGCTTATCCTGTATTGTGATTTATTATAATGGTTAATGGCTTATCCAGTATTGTGATTTATTATACTGGTTAAAGGCTTATCCAGTATTGCGATTTATTTTTATACTGGTTAAAGGCTTATCCTGAAATTATTTATCCAGTATTGTGATTTATTATACTGGTTAAAGGGTTATCCTTAAATTATTTATCCAGTACGTATTGTGATTTATTATACTGGTTAAAGGCTTATCCTGAAATTATTTATATCCAGTATTGTAATTTGTCATATGTTTAGTAGTAAATACATTAGTTTTGCTTATTTGATAAATAGCCTGCTGTTTAATCAATATCGCGCAACTTTGATGCGCACCCTTTATCGCATACCCTTTATCACACCCCTACTTTTTTTTTTTTTTGCTTAAGAAAAATTTTCCTCAAAATATGTAAATTTTTTCAATGACGTAATTGTTTGGTATGTGATGTCACGAACGTCAAGTTTTCATATTGTATGTGACGTCACGAACGTCAAGTTTTCATATTTTTTGGCACACTAAATGCAACTATAAAAAATACAAAACACACAAATAAATACAATAATAAACAAAATATTTTTAAAACAACAGCACGCAAATTGTAAGGTAACCCAGGTGCTTCGGATAAGTAATTGAGCAGGACTTTTAAGGCCTTTGAAACAAGACAAAAGTAGAACTGAAGGTAACCCAGTGCTATGGATCAGAAAACAGTTCATATAATATAATACTCTTCTTTTGAAATATATGATAAAGCATATAATACATGGCAAAATCCGTATCACATGCCGTATCACTCTTGACCAATATCATCCCTCGGGCCTAAAGGCCCTTGGGTTGATATTGATGTCTCGGGATGATATGACATATGATACCGATTTTGCCATGTATTATTCTCTATTTATTATACTGGTTAAAGGCTTATCCTGAAATTCTGTGTCAGTATAAACCACTTATCACAATATTATATTTGAATTGTAGAATGTCTAGATGTATTGATAACCACACTTGACCAGTCACCTCTAGAGAGATTCCACATCAGTATAAATCACTTATCATAATATTATATTTGAATTGTAGAATGTCTAGATGTATTGATAACCACACTAGACCAGTCACCTCTAGAGAGATTCCACATCAGTATAAATCACTTATCATAATATTATATTTGAATTGTAGAATGTCTAGATGTATTGATAACCACACTTGACCAGTCACCTCTAGAGAGATTCCACATCCCAGCTTTGTTTTTCCTGGCAGAGACAATGTTATACTGGCTCAGGACAGATGCTGTTCATCAACCATATCTTAGGACTGGAGAAATTAAACTTTTAAAGGTAACTGTCATGGCATTTTACCCCTTAGTTGTTTGAATACTTTAAGAAAAGAATCTGATGTCAAATTATTCACGAAATCAAAGTAAAAAATCAATATAATTTATTCATATGTATATTTATGAATTCTAAAGAAATGAATCAGTACAGCTGATGAAATACAAAACAAAAACAATAAATCTGTGTGTCATTAAATAACAGTAACAACAACTTTTAGTGAAGGACAAATCCCTGGACTTAAAATAACTTTCAATATTAAACCTAGATTCCATTTACTTTCAAGTCCCAAACTTCATGGATTTATGACTAACTATAAATGTAAAAAAAATGTAGTCAATAATTATTTACTAGATATATATTAACCTTAAATTAATTCTTTACCCAATTTTCCAAAAAATGTGAGGGGCAATCTAAACTTTGCTTACTGAGTTGTTTTTCCTCCATTGATCATGTTGATTAATGACATAAATCAAGCCTTGTTTCCTGCTTTGAAAATTGTTTCAAAGAATTGTTAGCTGTGAAAACAAAGTAAAATATGATAGGATCTCTAAGTTCCATCATGGGATATAATTACCTTATTGTGCAATGCAGAAATAGATTTTTTGACAGATTCTGTATACATTCCTACTTTTACAGCAGACTTAAGTTTAGTGTTTTATCTAGAGTTAAGTGGACACAATTTCATATATGGAGGTATCCTTATAGACATAACAGTCATCTTATTTAAAAAAGACAATTCAAACTTTACTCCTTTCTCTTGTTATATAACATTTGAAGGAAACATATTTTCATTCATGGGTATTAATTTTCGTGGCTTCAGCAGAAGTTAAAAGTTAAATTCGTGGAGTTTAGTTTTTTGAAGAAAAAATTGAATGATGAATTTGAAGACATCAGAAACAAATATTAGTGATATTAATCATATGTTGTTTTATAATGATTTTTTGGACATTGATAAATATAAGGTTTTCATTTTCACTCTCTTGTTCATTTTTTATTACTAACAAAATTCATAATATTTTTCAATGAAGGAAAATGCAGAGTAAATATTGAGGTTGTTTTATCCATATGTAATCAAAAGTTGACACTTTTTGACTTGAGATCAAATGATCAACAGATTAACAATTATCAAAAGTGTTAATTGGGCCATGAAAAATGTCATGTGACGGAAACAGTTACAGTTAAGAAAATGCCACAAATGTACTTTGAATTGTAAAATTAATTATTTACATGAAAAGCAAGCTCAAGAAGAAATTACTTTTTTTCGTATGAGAATTATGGAAAAACAACTTAATTGCATATCATCACCAGAAATCTTACTTCATCGTTCAAAACTCATTTCTCATGAGAATTAAAAGGTTAACAGTCCTACATTTTAGTTTTTTGGCGAGCCTGCGACTTTTGTCGCAGAAAGCTTGACATAGGGATAGTGATCAGGCGGCTGAGGCAGTGGTGTTAGCTAACTTCTTAAAAGCTTTATATTTTAGAAGGTGGAAGACATGGATGCTTCATACTTTGTATATAGATGCCTCATGTTATGAAGTTTCCGTCATAATACAATGTAACATAATATCAATGATTTGTAAAGAAGGTTAGACATTTCAGCTTGTGCACTTTTGTTTAAAGATTTAATGGATTAAATCTTGTATGAAGTTGTACAAAAAAAAATGTATATTTAGCTCATACTGCTTTTGCTTATATGATTGTATATATATATATATATATGCATGTAGTCAAACCTACATAGGGATGTTTCTATGTCTGGAACTGTACAACAGGTGTTATATTTCGTTGGATACTTAAATGCATGGATAAAGCCATCCATGTACACTGTAAACCATGAAAATTGGAACCCCATGCATTTAAGTATTTGACAATAACTTTATTTGAATCATTTAATTACAGATGGGACAGCTGGCTTTCACCCGATTGTTTTACCATCACATGGCAGGACAACTCCAAGGACAAAACGAGTTTAAAAACAGACTCTTTACATACTTAGATGGTAAGTCTTTTTACTATAAATTATTTTTTTACATTTCAATGTGATTTTTGTTGAGCCTGCGACTTTTGTCGCAGAAAGCTCGACATAGGGATAGTGTTGCGGCTATGGCAGCTGGTGCGTTAGCTGACCTCTTAAAAGCTTTATTTTTTAGAAGCTGGGAGACCAGATTGCCTCATGTTACGAAGTTTCCGTCAGTCACATGTCTAATGTCCTCGACCTCATTTTCATGGTTCAGTGACTACTTGAAAAAAAAGTTAAGATTATTTGAAGTGTTGAATTCTCTCTTATTATAAGTAATAGAATAACTATATTTTGTATGTACGTACCTTGCAAAATCCTCATGCCTGTCAGACAGTTTTCACTTGACCACGACCTCATTTCATGGATCAGTGAACAAGGTTAAGTTTTGGTGGTCAAGTCGATATCTCAGATACTATAAGCAATAGTTCTAGTATATTCGGTGTATGGAAGGACTGTAAGGTGTACATGTCCAACTGGCACATGTCATCTGACCTTGACCTCATTTTCATATTTCAGTGGTCAAAGTTAAGTTTTTGTGTTTTGGTCTGTTTTTCTTATACTGTTTGCAATATATCTACTATATTTGGTGTATGGAATGATTGTAAGGTGTACATGTCTAGCTGGCAGGTGTCATCTGACCTTGACCTCATTTTCATGGTTCAGTGGTTCAGTGGTCAAAGTTAAGTTTTTGAGTTTGGTCTTTTTTTCTAATACTATATGCAATAGGTCAACCATATTTGGTGTATGGAAACATAAGTTGTGCAGGTTTTATTTGACCTTGATCTCATTTTCAGTTTATTGCTCAATGTTAAGTTTTTGTGTTTTGATCTGTTTTTCAAACTATAAGCAATAGGTCATCTCTGTGTTGTATGGAAGAATTGTTAGCAGTACATGTCTGCCTGGAATGGTTCATCTGACCTTGACCTCATTTTGCATGGTTCATTGGTCAATGTTTTGTTTTGTTTTCTTTGTAAATGTTAAGTTTATGTGAAAGTTGTAATAAAGCTTTATGTTTAGGACTATCAACATAATATCAATGATAAGTAAAGAAGGCGAGACATTTCAGCGTGTGCACTCTTGTATTTCTTAGTATAAGTGTGACTCCAATGAAATTTAGAACAGTGGTACATAAAATGTGGATGTGCAAATTATTCTTTGGGGAAAATTGCCCAATCAGTTTTTGTTATTTAATTTTTAAAATCGTCTATTAATGCTTGGATTTCAATAAAATTGATTTATAGGAATGATAATTAAGATATTTATTCCTGTGTCAAAAAATATCCATCCACCTCTATTTTCTAAATGATTGCTAAAAAGATAAAAGAATTTGTAGTTCTAAGATATTATCAATTCAATTCAAATCTTTATTGCCATAAAACTACATATTTATAGTATGTGACACAACATAACAAAATGAAAATAAAAAATAACAACAAGATCATTAATATACACAATAAAAGTAAATATTTTAAGAGTCCCCTATCCTCAGTTCAATAGACTGTTTTAAAAAGGATCCTAGCTTATTTACCTGAATGTGTGAAATTGGATTGAGTATATATGTTATTTTATCTATGTCATTTAAATTTATAAAGTGGATATTCTCATTTATCAAAAGATCAAAATAAACTTTTCTATTATTATGGTTTCTATTACAATATAAAAGGAAATGAATTTCATCTTCAATTTGTTTACAGTTTTTGCCTAATCTTTCTTCTCTTGGTATTTTAAGGTATCTTCCCTTTTCTATTAATAAATTATGGTCACTTAATCTAAAAAAAATTATCAGTTTTCTGAATTCAAGTTTTGAGCAAGTTAAATATTTTTCTTCTGTATTATTTATTTTTACATGTTTATAAGTAGTGAGTTTGCTGTTATCCTTTATATCTGATAGTTTATCATTTACTAGTTTTTCCTAAAAATGCTTCAATTTTAATTTAATTTGTTCTCTTATATTTTTAGTTATCTTTTGTGAGGAATATGCTTTCAAAGTGTCCAAATCCATACCAGTTTCTTCTACTATATGTTTTACATATGAGAACCAAGAATAAATTCCTGTCGAGTCTTAAGTTTTGAGACAAAATAAAGGATTCTGTTAAGAGACGATTAATTTCATCAGAATATAATCTAATAAGATACAATATAGATTGAAATTTAATATTAAGTTCCAGAGGAAGTCTCCCCATATCAGCTCTTGCACCTAAATTTGATGAAGTTTTTCTTATACCAAACTAGTGTATATTTACAAAACTGTAGGTGTAACTTTTCTATAGGTGTTTTATCAATGAAATAAAAGGGGTCCAATTGTTTTCCAGAGTTAATTCAATTGACTAGTATATGACTTCATCGCAAAGAGAACTTATTTAGCTTTTTTTGTTAGATCTATAGTACTGTGCGAAAGATTTTCCTTATTTTTAATCAACATTCCTAAAAAAATTATACTCATTTGTGTCTGATATTGGAAAATCTTTGCATGTTGCAAATGTCCCAGTTAGCTGTTTTGGAACAGTTTTGCTTTAAAATCAGAGTTTTAGTTTTATTTACATTTACACTCCGTTGTCAATTATCACAAAAAGCACTTAAATTGTTTAAACTATTTTGTAATCCCTCTTTAGTTTCAGATATTAAAAGAAGATCATCTGCAAATAGAAGAGAGTTAATATTTGAAGAAACTAATGAAACTGGATCTGAATTTTTTTATTATCGAAACTTCATATTTTCATAATTACATCCTTAAATGTTTTGGATTGGCAAAATTGACCAAAATGTATACCCAATGAATTGTATAATATGTTTGCATCAGTTTACATCATTTGTTTCTGTGTCTCACACAAATGTGTAAATAAGGGCCCTCCTGACCTGTAAGTTTTCTAATTTGTATTCTGTATTTTACTGATTATTGTTTTTTGGAAGGTCAAATTTACGCTTTTATACTAACTCATTATCCTCCTTAAATTTAAACATTCTCTATCCTTTAATTGATTGTAAAAGTTTGAAACATGATTTTAAACAGTGAATGGGAATCTAGGTCTATTTTGGGGCTTTTGCATGAGGAACGATAATTTAAAAAGGTCAACTGCTATAACATCAAATTACAAGTTGATTCAAGAAAAAAGAAAAATAGTACTTGACTATCCATACAATATACTGTATATTTATGATATTGAAAGTTAAATTTGCAGAGAAATTTTCTGAATAAATACATAATATTACATAATGATGATTAATCATTTGATTTTTATTTTTCTCAGGTTTATCTGAATGTCAAGAAGCCTACAGCCCCTACCCAAATGCCTTATTATCACTAAGATTTATAATAACTGTTGGTAAAATAATCATGGCTGACACTGAAGTAGAACCTGGTGAGATCAAGGAAGGAGATAATGTATCAAAGCCACGCACTCCACTCAGTAGACCAAGTATGGTAAATCTATTTTATTATTTATTACGGAGTAGACCACTCCACTCAGTAGACCAAGTATGGTAAATCTATTTTATTATTTATTATGGATTAGACCACTCCACTCAGTAGACCAAGTATGGTAAATCTATTTTTAACCGGATTTTTGTGACAAAAATGTCGGTTATTGATTTGGGGATGTACGGCAGGCGTGCGGGCGTGCGACAATCAAATGTTGTCAGTGCATTTACTCATGAACCGTTCAACCAAAGCTTTTAAAATTTTAATATGTTGTTACTGACAACAAAATGAAGGTCAAGTTCAATAATGACGATTTTCACTTTTACCGTTCAGAAGTTATGGTTCTTGAAAGATTGAAAAATGGTGTTTCCAGTCATGTCCATGCATTTACTCATGAACTATTATACGAAAGCTTTTCAAATTTTAATATGTTGTTACTGATGACAAAATGGAGGTCAAGTTCAATAATGCCGATTTTGACTTTTACCGTTCAGGAGTTATGGTTCTTGAGAGATTGAAAAATGGCGTTTCCAGTCGTGTCCGTGCAATTACTCATGAACTGTTCACCCAAAGCTTTTCAAATTTTAATATGTTGTTACTGATGAAAAAATGGAGGTCAAGTTCAATATTGTCGATTTTGACTTTTACCGTTCAGGAGTTATGGTCCTTGAAAGATCGAAAAATGGTGTTTCCATTCATGCTGTTGCATTTACTCATGAACTATTTAACCCAAGCTTTTCAAATTTTAATATGTTGATACTTATGACAAAATGGAGGTCAAATTTGATATTGATGATTTTCACTTTCACTGTTCATCACTTATGGTTCTTGTGATATTGCCGGGACACAAATAAATGTTAATAAATCCGGTTTGCTGTCGTTGTGACAGCCTCTTGTATTATTTATTACGGAGTAGACCACTCCACTCAGTAGACCAAGTATTATAAATCTATTTTATTATTATTTATGGATTAGACCACTCTGAGTGCAGTAGACCAAGTATGGTAAATCGATTTTATTTATTACGGGCTTGGACTTTGATAAATTGTTGAAAATCACAGTTATACGAACTTTTTTTCTAAACTCTAATATTGGGATGATTTCTTGCATGTGAGTTAACAAAGATGAGGTACAGATCAAGTTTAAGTTTTGTTCTGCTCCGCTAATTTTTGCCAAAATTATGGGTTATGGACTTTGATAAATTGTTGAAAACCACATTTTAATATACAGACTTTTTTCTAAATGCTTTCAGATATTGGGCTGATTTTTGATATGGGAGTTACTCATGATGAGTTACAGATCAAGTTTAAGTTTCGTTCTACTCTGCTAATTTTTGCCAAAATTAAGAGTTTACAACTTTGAAAAATGTTGAAAATCACAGTTATATGGACATTTTTCTATACGCCTCCGGATTTTGAGCTGATTTTTGATATGTGAGACTATCATCATGTTTGTGTCCACATGTGTTATTGAAATTGCAGATTTTTCAACTTTTTGAGATGGGGCCATTCGTGTCACTTTTACACAGTAATTTATTTACAGCATTGGCATTTTCATTTATTAAGGGAAACCATTGAAGTTCCATCAGAGTCTGTTTCCAAGTTTTTGTCTGCAGTCTATTAATATAAGACACTAATAAACAAACAGTCATATTATATCCTTGTTTTAAAAATTTCTTTAGGGAACATGCTTTACACTATTGTAGTATTAAACAATAAATAGACAGTATATTATATGGATAGTCATGGATATTATAGATATGCATTTTAATCAAATATAAAAAAAAAAAAAGAAGATAGAAAATTTGCACTTGGTTGAACAGTTAAATTCATGCATGGTTCGTCTATACCCATGATGGTAATAATGAATCCAAGGTAGTATTATACAGGAATATCTAAAATACATGCAACCTTATTACCCAGTATAAACTTATCTTTTATTTTCAGCCTTACAGTAGAGGAACATCTGGCACAGCACATGATCGCCATGAAAATAGTGAGAGACAAAGCCAATCAGCTCACAGTGGGGCAATAAGTAGTAGTGTACATGATCTGAGTCCAACCTTATGGCATGCTTTGGATGTGTGGAGGTGTACCAATCATCTTGGAGGGGGATTGGCTGAAGCCCTGCAAGCTCTGGCTACATGTGGAATGGGATTGTCAAATGAAAACTGGTTAGTGACATGCAGACATTTTTCAATCAATGATTATTTTAGTAGATGGTTTTATTATAAGGGAATTCTTATATGTTTGTCATGACTATTATTTGTAGATAAAGTTTAAAAACACAAAAGTAAAAAGCATTCTTTTTTTAATTTTTAATTGTTCAACCAGATTTGTGTGATTTTTGTTGAGCCTGCAACTTTTGTTGCAAAAAGCTCGACATAGAAACAGTGTTCCAGCTAGGCCATTTTAAAAGGGCGTGGCGCCCGCCTTTTCCCGAGTGCCGCCCTGCCTTTTTTGAAGATCAATTGTATATTATTTTGTTCGTATTGATATGATCCGCCAATTACTAAACTTACAGGAAACGGATTTATATAGGCTAACAGCTTGTTTCTGGATCCTATTAATTATTTGACTTGTATTATTATGTAAATGCCTATGTATGTACCTGAATATAATTAATAAAATATGTTTACACTAACATCATTAGCCCATATAGAACTCTATCTTTCTACTTTTAAGGCTGAAAAACTTGTCAAGCAGGTTGTCACTCAAGTTTTTAGATCATTGCTTGGCACAGTTGAGCTTTATAGGCAGTATGTTTTGAAAGGTGACCTGCTTCATTCTGTTTCTATGGTCTGACACACTTTACCAGTTCACCTTTCTACCTCTGCTGTGCTTAATGGCAATACAGCACAAAACAGCTGTGCTCAGTAAATGCACAATGTTAGGATATAGCAACAGTGAAAATTTGTATTTAAAAAAATAAAGAATACAGAAAAGGATGACCAAGGCACCCTACCAACACTGCTACTAAGACCCTCTTTAACTTTTCACAGAAGAAGAAGTGGAGAAGACGTTCTAAGTTGCAAAACTTGTGTCTAATCCTATTGTCAATGTTTTTTGGACAATAAAATATGTTTAAACTAAACTAAACTAACTTTTCACATAATTCAAAATACCTAAACATATATATTCTTAAGTAAGAAGTATGTAGACATATTTTAGAATATGCATGTTAACTTAAGTGGGTTACTCAATGCTAGGAAAAAATCAGCAAAATTCACGAAAATTTGTATCCAAGGAATAATAATAAATCCACAGTATATGAAATTTAAGTTATATTTCTAGTCAACATCATTGAGTTGGAGTATAGTTACTGACCAATGTCAGCATGTGCAGATTAAAGGTTTAGATAACAACATTAGGTTACTTCATTAATTACATGGTTAGAGTAAATATCAGTTATGATGTTTAGTTATTCACCTAGTACTTGTAAAAGAAGATGAGGATTTTCTTTTTAGCTCACCTGGCCTAAAAGGCCAAGTGAGCTTTTCTCATCACTTGGCATCCGTCGTCGTCTGTCGTCCCGTCATCGTTAACTTTTACAAAAATCTTCTCCTCTGAAACTACTAAACCAAATTTAACCATACTTAGCCACAATCATCATTGGGGTATCTAGTTTAAAAAATGTAACACAGGGGTAAAATGCAGATGTTGCCTTATAACTCTGAAACCAAAGCATTTAAAGCAACCGGACATAGGCTCAAATTGTTTATCAAATCAAGATCTATCTGCCCTGAAATTTGCAGATAAATTGGACAACCTATTGTTGGGTTGCTGTCCCTGAATTGGTAATTTTTAAGGAAATTTTGCCATTTATGGTTATTATCTTGAATACTATTATAGATAGAGATAAACTGTAAACAGCAATAATGTTCAGCAAAGTAAGATCTACAAATAAGTCAACATGACCAAAATGGTCAGTTGACCCCTTAAGGAGTTATTGCCCTTTACAGTCAATTTTTAACCATTTTCATAAATTTTGTAAATTTTTGTAAATTTTAACAAAATATTTTCCTCTGTAACTAAATGGCCAAGTTCATTATAGATGGAGATAATTGTAAGAAGCAACAATGTTCAGTCAAGTAAGATCTACAAACACATCTTCATTACCAAAACACAATTTTGTCATTTATCCATTTGTGTGTCTTTTGATTAATATGCACATAGACCAAGGTGAGCGACACAGGCTCTTAAGAGCCTCTAGTTTTATTTGATGTCAAAATGTTCACTTTATGCATTGCTTTATAGGGTTGACAGCATGATTGCTTTACAAATATTGGCTGAAGCAGCTAAATCAAACATAGCAGCCATGAAAATTCTTCATAGTCTAGCTCGAGGGTCAAGACCTAAAGTGAAAGGAGGATCTCCACCAGACAGTTCAAGATCAGATGACTCAGGTAAGAAAAGGTCAAGGGTTATGATCTAAAATCGGAATTGTCTTTTTAAGTCATCTCAAAAAGGAGTGATTTAATAATGAAATTGTCACCTCTTATAAATCTTTATGGTTGATTGACTGTAATGAAATATCTAAATTTTTCAAATAAGCCTGGATAGTCCACTATAAAAGGTCACAACATGAAAGATATGAAATAATTTAAACAGAAAACTAACGGTCTAATTTATATCAAAACAATTTAGGAAAAAACAATATAAAACACATGATCCAATAACAATCACAGAACTACAGACTCTTGACTTGTGACAGGCACATGAAGAACGTGGCAGGGTGAAACATGTTTATCAGCACTCAATCCTAACTCAAAACTAACATTGGACAGTGGTGTAACAGCACAACACAAGAACAAACTGTAAAAATCAGTTGCAATTTGCTTTCTCAAAGTAAAGATATGAGGCACAAAAACAAATAACTTAAAAAATAGACATGAAGCACAAAAATCAGAGTATTCATAGTCACTGGAAGCTAGTTCAAATAAAATTGAAAATAGAGATGTAGAATGTGTCAAAGAGACAACAACTCGATCAATGAGCAGAAAACAGACGAAAGGTCACCAATGTGTTTTTAACACAGCAATAAAAAATCTCTGACATGGAGGCAGGCTTCAGATGTCCCCTTAGCAATATCGGTAATGTATAATAGTTCATCACACTAATCTCCAATCATATAAATGTATCGAACTAAATAAAAAGATACAAGACTATCAAAGTCAAAAGATTATTGACTTAGGACAGGTATAAAAATGTGTTTTTTTTGTGTTTTTTTTTTTAATGTTTTGTGAGATTCTCTATTCTCAAAGCCAATTACAACTAATAAATAAATCTTGTTCTCCCAGGCTTATCACCATTATACACTTTTCATTCATTACTGCCATTTTTGTTTAGCCTTCACCTTTTGTTGAAAAAGCGAGACATAACGATCCTACATTCTGTCGTTTGCATTGTTGTTGTTTTTGGCAGCAGCTGCCACAAATATTCACTCTGTGGTTTCTACCAAACTTGGAGAGAAGCTTGTTTATGATCATAAGATAGTATCACAAAGTAAATTGCTTTAAAAAAAAATCCTGTTTTGAGTTTCCGTATTTTACTTATAAATGGACTTATAATTAGTTTTTTTGCAAAATCTTGACAAAAGCTTGTTTATGATCAGAAGTATCCAGAAGTAACTTTAAAGAAAAAACCTCTTTTTTTTTTATCGTATATTACTAAAAAATGGACTTACTTTTTCTGCTAGTTAACCTCACACTCACTCTGTGGTTAATTTTTTAAAAATTTTATTGACTTTCTTAAACTATCCTGGATTTCTACCAAACAAACTTGGACAGAAGCTTGTTTATAATCAAAAGCTAGTATCTAGAAGGAAATTTGTCACTTATAAAAGTAAAAATACATTCCCTGTTTTTCTGTATATTACTTATATATGGACTTATTCTTCCAGTTAACATTACATACAGTTTGCAGTTAAAGTTCTTAAAACATTTATTAGATTCATAAAGTAGGCGAGACACTGGGTTATGTGGAACCCTTACACATTTTTTGACATGTTATAGGCTACATATCAATATCCTTGGAGCCTCTTTTAGAGTTTTTTTCTATGCTTATTTTATTTTGTTTTTATGATTTACTTCTGCAGACTGATTTGCCATAAATAGAAATCTTGTCATGTTTTCAGTTGAAACAGGTCGTGGTAAGATAACACACAGGAAGCACATTATTTTTTATATAAAGAATACACCTTTTGCACAAGAATCATAAAGCACAAGTTTTATATGATAAAAGTATAGGAGCTACTTAATTTGAATCTATGCATATTATATTTATTGTTATCATTGCACTTTAGTTTGCAAACTATGCACATTATTTATTATTACTCCAAATAAGGGAGCAGGGTGTTTATATATAGTTGTCACAGTGCCATTTTTCCATCAATCTTTGTATCCCTACTTTGAATTTTCAACTCGTTCTTATCTATATAAAGGTATAGGAAGATTTGGTATGAGTGCCAATGAGACAACTATTCATCCAAGTCACAATTTATAAAAGTAAACCATTATAGGTCAAAGTACTGTCTTCAACACGGAGCCTTGGCTCACACCGAACAACAAGCTATAAAGGTCCCAAAAAATTACTAGTGTAAAACAATCGGCATTATTCCCCCAAAAAAAACAGGTCTAAAAACAAAGAAAAGCATCAGTTGTGGTGGGGATGAACCAGTTTGAACTTTTTATTTTCAATATAATGAAGTTAAACTTTCCTTAAATAAAAGGAAATAGTGTGTCAAATTTACATGATATAAGATTAAACAAAACCTTAAATCAAATATTTACCAGTATTGTTTACTTTATGTTCTTTTGAAATTTGTCTGCAGGATCTTAGCAGTTAGTAGAAATGAATATTCCTGAAATAGCAATGACTTGTTATTTATTTCATTTTAAATTAGTTAAAATCAAAGTTGCTGCCTTCTGAATGTACCCGTCTTATAGGTCCATTTTGAAAGTACAACTGTTTGAATTATGATAAGAATTCTAATAATTCTTTTATATCATGCTTTATGCTCATTTTACCATTGGAAGGCATTATATTAGCTAACACTTTACCCATTGCTAACGCTAAGTGTAAAGATATAAACAAATAATTTTAATATGATTTGCATATTAGGGAATACGTTGATATGATTGGTCAAGAGGAAATTCCGGTAGTTGATCTTGACGTTGGTTATTTTCCGATAGACGACGATGACCGAACTTCTTTTCGTAACCAATGCAAACAAGATGGCAGCGATAATAATAAAGACGTTAACAAAATTTATTTTCATTGCAAGTTAATTGTAAAATAAAATAATACACAAAAACATTCGTAATAAGTGTGTTTGCTTTTTATCAGATAGCAAATTTCATTGCTTACATATTTTTGGGGTTTTCCAACAAATATATTCGTGCGTCAGGCCTATTCAATGACATAAACATACAATTTACGTGTGAAAAAGGTAATGAGTGTGGAAAAATATATTCCCTATCTCCAAGTTGAAAGAATTACAAGGATTAAACGCCTTTTTAAAGGAATTTATTGGTGTATGTAAACTGGACCAAGTTAAATTTGGTACAAATGATTACTAAATGATTACAATGATTTGAATACAATTAAATCTATGATTACAATGAAGAGAAAAGAAAAGACACAGAATAATGTGTATTTATAAATGTAATGTATTATGTTTCCACATTGACAAATACAGTGATCATAAAAAATATAGAAAACTGAATCTGAATATCCTGGTTTTCCCCTGGTGCTTTTATAAGCATACAATAGCAAGCACAATTATAAATATCTAAATTATGCTTCTGTCTTAAAACAGTAAAATGTATAACTTTTCTAAGTGATTCAGTGACTCTAGTTTCTATTTTACTAGTTCATGATACTTCGTCCTAAGAAATTACAGTGTTAGCAATTAAATTTTTGTTGTTGAAAACTTTAAAGATACACAAATTATAGTCTAGCAAGAAATTAAAGAAATGTTTTCAATTTATAGATGTATACAGTGTTACCAGTGACAACTCTGAAAAAGCTCATGAATCAAGGAGTATTGGTAGTTCTAAGCCAAGTCTTAGTGATATCTATGAACGTAGCGAGGAAGATCATGACTCGGCCAGAAAATCTAAACATACAAGATCAGATCAAGAAAAACAGGACATCTCTCCAGAAAAATCACCAGAACAACAAAAAACTGCTCTTAGTATTGAAAATCTAGAAAAGTTTGAGTCCAGTTTGAAAAAAGAAAAACCACAAAGGACAACTGCTAGTCGTGAGAGAGAAGTATCATTTGCTGAAAATGCTAAGAACAAAATGACTGACAAAAACAGAATTAAAACATATACTAGAGATTCATTGAGGACAAATCCATCTACACGGGATTCTAAAAGGGGGTCTAGTTTTCACTCTGATCCTTTACCTGGTACTGCTTGGAAGGCTGAAGTAGGATCAGATTTACCAAGTGGCAGAGCATCTGAAGCTAGCTCTGTTCCTACTTACACTAATTTACCTGTGAGTTTACACACATTTGTAATGTAATCCTTTTTAAAGTGTTTAGTATTTAATGCTTATTCTGCTAAAAGATTGAACTGGCTAAGGTAATGATTAATACAAGTCTTTGGAACGGCAAACAATAAAGAGATCTAGTACAAAACTTAGCATGAAGAAATATTTGATGTGAAACAATTGACACTTGGTTATATACTTTTGTCTTTATTAAGGAGTTCAAGTTAGAATAGATCAACAGTCCATTACCTGTCTTTTCTTAGAGGGAACTTTTTTTTTTGATAATGATGGTTTATGCATGACCAGTGACTTTTTAAGAAGGGTCATTCACTTAAAAATTTGAAATGTTCTAGACCTTTATTATTTTAAAGCAAAGATGAACCCAGCCTTTATGGACCCATTCTTTACACATAACTCATTTGTATACAGTAACTTGATACACAATGTTAGAATTTGAAAGTGTTAAAATACAAAATTAGCCTACTTGGAGACATTAGCAAAATAAAAAAGACTGCCACAATTATGTCACTTGTTTCTATTTGCAAGGTATCAGAAACTCCAGGAATCAATGGTTGGCACTGGGAAGTTGCCATTACTTTTACTGACACTCTAGCAGAGATTTGCCTTTATGGAAGTAATGCTAATATACAAAAGATAGCATTGATGGGTATTAATAAAGATGTATCAGAACCATTCAAGCGTGGGTATTCCAGTGTACCTTTAGTCAGTGCTGGACTACTAGACTTGGCTTTCTTTCATGCCACCAATGAAGTTAGGGATGGAGGTAAACTTTAGTTTGTATGTTGAATACAGCTAATGTTCAAAACAAAAAACATTACTAAACACAAAAATTATCAAATTAATTGAACCAATTTCTAAATTGTCTCTTTAAAAATTGTGCATGGTAGAAAAGTTTTATATTGAAAGCTTTTATTTTTAGCTCACATGGCTCAATGAGCCACTCTGAGCTATTTCCATCTCTTGGCTTAAGTCGTCTTAAGTTGTCCGTTAACTTTTACAAAAATCAAAACAAAACCAACTACCAGGCAATTGCAACCAAACAGGGCTATAATCATCCTTCAAGTAAAGAGCTTGAAGTTGTGTATGATGACTAAGAATAGCATTTAGGTATATTGTCAGTATTGCCTTATTTATATAGAATTGTTCAGTTTGCTTTAATTGATCAGTTTACGTATAAAGGGTTATTCAAACAGCCATGGAGGCAATTCCTTTTTATTTGCACCACACATATTTGATAGACAAAATTAGTATTTGAAATATTTCAATTGAAACATGATTAATAATATAAAATGATTTACAAATTAAATAGATATACTTGGTTTAAGGGGAGACAATAGATATACTTGGTTTAAGGGGAGAAATAGATATAATTGGTTTAAGGGGAGACAATAGATATACTTGGTTTAAGGGGAGACAACTGTAAACTTTCTGTTTTAATAATGGTAAAGTAAAAACTAGTTTGCAGCTACTGTAGCTCTACCTGGAGCAGATAAATGTACCCAGCTGAAGTCTGACTTCTTTCAAAAACATGGATATTCACACAACTTGAAAAAGTGAACATTTGTTGGATTCGGACCCAAATTATACCTCTTCATTTGGTTCATCTACTTGTTATTAAGTCCCATTTATGGGCATTATGTTTTCTGGTCTGTGCCTCCATCCGTTCGTTTGTTTGTCTGTCTGTTTGTCCGTTCGTCTGTCCTGCTTCAGGTTAAAGTTTTGGTCGAGGTAGTTTTTGATGAAGTTATTGTCCAATCAACTTGAAACTTAGTAAACATGTTCACTATGATATGATCTTTCTAATTTTAATGCCAAATTAGAGATTTTATTCCATTTTCACGGTCCCCTGAACATAGAAAATAATAATGTGGATGGGGCATCCATGTACTAGGGATACATTCTTGTTTTTTTATGGTTCATATATATTTTGTATGCCAACATTGCTCCAGGTTTCAGTTCAGATTTATTGAGAATTGATATAATTCTTTATTCTGGTTTTGTGTTTTAGGTCCTAATGACTGGAGTTGGAGAATAAGGTTTGGTGCTATACAATCTTTAGTAAAGATTTGCCGTAGTTTGGCCAGTGATAAAGCTAGAGAGGGGATGAGAACAGCTGCTTGGAACAGTCTACTTAGGGCACATTCAATGGAGAAGGATGACAGAGTCTTAGAGGCATTGAAAGTTGGACAGGTCAGTAGTAAATGGGAAATAACTTTACAGTATCTCTAAAAGAAGGCAACAGACTTTTGGCATTGAACATTGTCAGTAAAAGGATAACATAAAATATTTATATGTTTACTAAATTAGTGCAGCTGAAATGATACAAGTACCTAAGAAGCATGTAAATTTTAAATCTTATTTTCAAATGCAAAGTTTGCAAATTAAGATGCATAGTTAACTTATGTGAGGCTGACATCAGTGCCAACAGTTGTTATTAAGTAATTAGAAATAGCTATTGAGATCAAATGTATTTATTGATCTATGATTTTACTTTAACTTTTCAAATATCAATAAAAAAAACAATAACTTCAAATAAATTTATGTAGTTAAAAATTTGTTTGTAAAAAGTGTAGATATTGCAAAACAGCTTTACATAATATTATAAATGTGATTTTATACAGTAACCTCAATTTCAAACAAAGTTGTGTCTGATGAAACAAATGTTGATGATTAAACATTCTAATGCAACATTGTTTGTAATGATCATTTTGATCGGAGAAGGTCACTAATTCTCGTGGCATCAACTTACAATTGATTGTATGAAAACGTACGGGCAAGCACAGACGACGTATGTCAGATTTTTGTTGAGCCTGCTACTTTTGTCGCAGAAAGCTTGACATAGAGATAGTGATATGGCGGTGTTAGCTAACGTCTGTAAAGCTTCTTATTTTAGAATCTAGAAGACCTGAATGCTTTATACTTTGTATATAGATGACTTATGTTACAAAGTTATCGCTAATGTGTGGCCATTTAACTGAATTGACGACTATCAAATCACCAATTGATGCCGTCAGAGCTTAAAATACAATACAATTATTAAAAATTTAACATAGAGATGTGTAACATACTACATTATTATAATTTCTAGGTACATACAGATTTGGAGAGCCTATTAAACAAGCCAACATTATGCAACCCTGGTAGACTTGGTGGAATGATAGCTGGTGGTCTGTCTAACATCTACCTACCACCACTGCCACCAGCAGTTAATCCTTACGTACCTTCTGCCAGAAAGAGCTCACCTCCTCCAAAGGTACAGCAAGTATCTCCAAGACAGAAGAAACCTAACAGAACAACACTTAAGTATGTATAGTTAATTTCATATGTTTTTAAAGTGATCTATTTCAATTATCGTACTAATTTGAAGTATATATTCCCTTGTTTTTGCTTTCTTAGTTTGATTTCATGTTTGTATGGGTGATGTGACCTTTTGGCTTTCATCAAGCTGATATTTAGACAATATACATATAGTGTCTTGAAATATGAAATTTATTTGTATGAGGCTTAGAAACGGGAGAAATGCGAGGTTTTACTGAGCATTTCCCCGTTTCGTGCAGAATACAAATAAATTTCATATTTCAAGACACTATACGTATATTGTCTTTATACTGAAATCATTAACAAAAAATAAAAAAATAAAAATATGTAACAAATTTTGTTTAAACAAATTAAAGTGTTTGGAATTTCCCTCTAGGGGTAGCATGTTGGAATTTTTTCCTATAAGCGTAGTCCAGGCAGTAAGACATTGACATTTTAAGGAATTAGAAAGGGATAATGAACTTAATAAATAACATTTAATAACTAAAGGCTCTAAAGAGCCTGTTTCGCTCACCTTGGTCTGTGTGAATATTAAACAAAGGACACAAATGGATCCATGACAAAATTTTGTTTTGGTGATAATGATGTGTTTGTAGATCTTACTTTACAAAACATTCTTGCTGGTTCCAATTATCTCTATCTATAACGAACTTGGCCCAGTAGTTTCTGTGGAAAATGTTAGTGAAAATTGTTAAAAATTGACTATAAAGGGCAATAACTCCTCAGGTGGTCAATTGACCATTTTGGTCATGTTGACTTATTTTTAGGTCTTACTTTGTTGTACATTATTGCTGTTTACAGTTTATCTCTATCTATAATAATATTCAAGATAATAACCAAAAACGGCAAAATTTCCTTAAAATTACCAATTCAGGGGCAGCAACCTAAAACTGCTATCCGATTCCTCTGAAAATTCCAGGGCATATAGATGTTGACCTGAAAAACAATTTCCTCTCTTGCCAGATTTGCTTTAAATACTTTGGTTTTTGAGTTATAAGCCAAAAACTGCATTTTACCCCTATGTTCTATTTTTAGCCATGGCGGCCATCTTGGTTGGTTGGCCGAGTCAACTGACACATTTTTTAAACAAGATACCCCAATGATGATTGTGGCCTAGTTTCGTTAAATTTGGCCTAGTAATTTCAGAGGAGAAGATTTTTTTAAAAGTTAACGACGACGGACGCTGGACGCCAAGTGATGAGAAAAGCTCAATTGGCCCTTTGGGCCAGATGAGCTAAAAAAGGTATATAAATTACCAATTTGAAGACATAATTAGTTTAAATTTATAAAAGTTTGACCATTGTTACTACACGTTGTCATGGTTGTGACGTGACGTTGTTGATGAAATACAGTAGTTCTGGTATAAGGCGGGGCTTATAGGTTAGTTGAGGTTATTGACGTATAAAGCAAACGTTTATACATTTAGCTTTATCTGTATAGTAAAATAGCTGATCGCAGTATTAAGTCTTAAGATATGCCAGATTACGGGAATAAATATTGATAACAAGTTCTAGATCTGTGTCAAATAATTATCAAATTATTGTTTCAACCCTGTATACCAAAAATAAATTTTCCAATAACATCACACACATAGAATTATGACATTATTTATTTTTTAAGGGACATAAATTTTCCTCAATATTTGTAGGTTTCTATTAAAACCAGGAAATCATGAAAATACTTACTATCCAAGAAACATTTAACCATGAAAACTTCTTTAAGCCTGAATTTAAAGGGAAATTCCGCGATTTTTTACTTATCATCTAATTATGTTCATCTTAACATAAAAAACACATTTGCAAAGTTTTAAATTTATATTCCTTCTAATAACGGAGAAAATCAAGTATTTGTAACTTTTTGGGTTGAATTCTCGAGTGGGTCGTGACGTATTAGCCCGATTTATTGAATTCTGGGAAAAAATAAAATCTGTTTAACTCTTATAGCTTATCGACAATATACGTAATTAAAAGCGCACAGCTGACGAATGGTCGAAGTTATGAACCACAATATAAGAATGAACGAAAATGAATATGCATATACCGTTTTGTATTGATTGAATTAAACTCCTATAAAATTATCTCTAGTAAATGTTTTTGAATAAATTTAATTAATTATTGTTGAGATTTTTTTCATAAAATATTTATTGAACATTTTTACTGATATTGAACTGAAAATATTTCAGTTCTATTTACCGTTATTGTTTTGATAATCCTTTAAATGCAACTGATGTGTGAGCAGAGTGTGTATATTATTTTGTAAAGGTCACTGTATATTTCTCGGCTTGAGGTCAATTCGTTTACCTTGTAGCTATTTAGCCGCAGGTGTGAGTTCAAGCGTACACAGGTATAAATGTTGTTATTTGGAAAGGATAAACAGAAAGGATTAGAAAGAGTATGCTGTCACGATGTTAATACACTAAGATTTAATACACGATGAGAATAAAGATACAATAATTAAATTGTGTAAATTAATTGAAAATAAAATTCAGATTCGTAATTCCGAAAGTGTATAAAAATAAAAGGAAACAATTTTTTATTACTTTCTTAGCGGCAATTTGCGTAAAGATTCAAATATGAAGCAAAAAATAGTAGTTTTAATCTTTTATAAAAACTAAATGCAATATTACCCAATTTGATATACCATTGTACATCTGTTTGATATCATTGACTTTACCGGAATTTCTTAACTTGTATTCAAATCTGGCTGTGTTTAAATGCTAATAAAACTATTGCAATTTTAAAGTTTTTAATTGACAAAAAAAATACAACATACAACATGCATGATTTTTTTTTTAGTTTCTTTTTAACATTTTATTCTTACATAATTAAATTCATTTGACAATCATTTACACGAACTTTTTGTGAAAAGAATATCAATTATCTAAGCTAAGGCATTATTTCTTTTGAGGATTTTTGAGGATTTTTTTTAAAATTCTATGATAATATTTTTGCAATGTTGAACATGATAGCCGTCATTAATCCAAATAAGTAATACAGTACTTGTAATAAAAGTTATATTTTAGTCATGCATAACTGATATTGACGAATTTATAATAGTTCGTCCATACATCGTTGTTCTTGAAACAATCATTATTAGTATACATGTAAGTTTCCTGACGTATAAGAGCCATTGAGGATGAGCTCCAGAGAAATCAGACTAGTGGCGTTTCGTTCGTTTGTTTGTTGGGAAAGGAGAGGAAATGCAACCGCTTGTACAGATAAACGACAGAATTACCATACAAGCATTTATAGTCAACACAATCAGAAAGAGTTCCCATCGTTAGACGGGGAATATGAAGGCTTCCAAGAATGAACAAGTGACATGTCTAACTCTGAACAGTTAGAAAACAGACTATCGACATCGACCGCTTGTTCTTTATATTTGAAACTGTATGCATATATATATACGTATACGTTTATGATATATATAGTGATGAGTTCTTGCGTCTGACAAAAACTAAATTCCTTCATGGTTATATCTTGCCATACGTTTATATTGGTTTGTAAGGTGTGTCCTGTTTGTGAGATACAGAAATTTCGTCTATATATTTCACAAGTGTATAACACGGAGAAGCTCTGAAGGTCCATTACTCCCATTTTGTTTGGGTGTGAACCATCGAGGTTTACAGCAATATCACAGAATAAGATGATGATGGTAGAAAGAACTATGGGCGTCATGTGGCAAATATTACATGCATATCGGACAATGAGTTGTCAATCTGTATGAAAAGATTTCCAATACAACCATATTATTGAGAAGGAATGTTTACATGCTATACTCTCGTACTAGTATTACAGGGTTCTTGTGGCGTTCACCTTAGACACACATCTTTTTAACGATGTTTAAAAAAAAGACAGAACCAATTTAATGTCATATTTCCCTATTTTTTATATATAACTAAAAGTCTTTTATCTGACAAGAATACCCCTATTTAGCGAACAAGTAATTTATTCTTTTTTCTGTTATTGAATACCAAGAAAGAAAATAAATCCCGAAATTAATTTGAAACTTTGATACTCAAAAGTTTCCCAGCAAAATATTCACATTCCCTGGGGCTAATTAGTGTTCGTCCAGTGGCATATATAAAAATTGTGATGACGAATTACTTCCTTTGTTCGAGAACAATCTTATTGAAATATAAATCTGTGATTTTACTAGGTCCACAGCTTCAATGAACCAAAGCAAAAGTTATACATCGACCTGTATTTAAATCAAATTGGTTCTCTTCTTCTTCTGGTATACAATAGTCTATCGACATTCGATGATTACATACTGTTGGCATACGTGGACTAGTCTATTTACAACACTTTTACCCCTATTTATTCAAAATATATGTTTTTTCCTTATGTTCAATGTATACATGTATATATTTTAAATTGCGCTATAGTTCCGTAACTTTCTATCCAGTCGTATAAACGAATCGTCGGCAAGTGCGTACATTTTTTTAAATCAATATTTCTGGTCTGTTCCAATCTGTCCTTCACTATTGACAATGACTATATATTACATTTCCCAAATTCACCATTGGAAAAAATATTTAAATAGATTTTAATTTCATCAAATCTTATTTTTTGGGTATTATTTATTTGTTTATGAATTATATTCTTTACACCAGAAATGTTATTTATAAACAAGCGTATGAGTTTAGTAATGACAAGTAAGACAGAGTTGTATATTATTCATCTGATAGTTCAAAATGGAAAGTTATAAGTTATAAGTTATCAGCCGTGTACACTGATCAATACCTGCAGAAGTGAAACGATGCATGAACTTGCAAGCCCGACAGGAAATCGCTTGAATACCTGGACGTGTCACCTCACACCCCTCACAATACCTTTGGAAGTAATACCTTTAGCCATGCTGGTGATCAGATGAGGGAAGATCAAAATATATTTGTTTATTACTTTAAAGAATTATGAACAAATTAGATTTTCGAAAACAATTTTCACGGAACACTTATTTATGATTTCAACTTTGACTTTTCACCTAATTCCAATATCAACAGTTTAAAAACAACAGACCATGGTAATTTAAAAAAAGTAAGAATATTTTTCGTATCAAGTTAGTTAGTCGGATAAAACAACCGTACGATTGACAAGATATCGACACGCAATTACGACTACATCGGTTACTGTAGTTTTGTTTCTTTGTGGTTTATAGACATATCGTTTTTATTAATCGGGAAAGAAGACAAAATGGCGGATCGTAGAGAATTGATACTCTAAATTTAAAACCGATGGTGATCGCTTATCTAGCGGAATAAAACTTTAATATCTATGAATTTGAGCATTTTTATACAGAATGAACATAATATCAATTTTTGATTTTTTTGCGAAGTTTCCCTTTAAGTAACCGTATATCGGGTGATTTTCGCGGGTATAAAATTTCGGGATTTTCATTGAAAAAGGTATACGAAATATTTTAGCGGCTATTAATTTGGTGGATTCAAAACTTTATCAATACCTTGCATGTGCACTTTTAAATTGGCAGAATTAATTTTCGTGATTTTATTCTATCTGCGAATAATAAGCAAACTTTTACACCCCAGCGAAAATAGCCCGATGTACGGTATCTTTTGAAATATTATTTAAGCAAAAATTGGTTTTATAATTCAAAATATCTAAAATTTGTCAATTATTTCTCAATGCTCTTGCACTTAATTATAATTTCATTATGTAGAGATAGGAAAAAGTGCATGTTGAGAGACCTGTGAGACAATGGCCCCAAGTGCATGTTGAGAGACCTGAAGTGCATGTTGAGAGACCTGTGAGACAATGGCCCCAAGTGCATGTTTAGAGACCTGTGAGACAATGGCCCCAAGTGCATGTTGAGAGACCTGTGAGACAATGGCCCCAAGTCGATGTTGAGAGACCTGTGAGACAATGGCCCCAAGTGCATGTTGAGAGACCTGTGAGACAATGGCCCCAAGTGCATGTTGAGAGACCTGTGAGACAATGGCCCCAAGTGCATGTTGAGAAACATGTGAGAAAATGGCCCCAAGTGCATGTTGAGAGACCTGTGAGACAATGGCCCCAAGTGCATGTTGAGAGACCTGTGAGACAATGGCCCCAAGTGCATGTTGAGAGACCTGTGAGACAATGGCCCCAAGTGCATGTTGAGAGACCTGTGAGACAATGGCCCCAAGTGCATGTTGAGAGACCTGTGAGACAATGGCCCCAAGTGCATGTTGAGAGACCTGTGAGACAATTGCCCCAAGTGCATGTTTAGAGACCTGTGAGACAATGGCCCCAAGTACATGTTCAGAGACCTGTGAGACAATGGCCCCAAGTGGATGTTGAGAGACCTGTGAGACAATGGCCACAAGTGCATGTTGAGAGACCTGTGAGACAATGGCCCCAAGTGGATGTTGAGAGACCTGTGAGACAATGGCCCCAAGTGCATGTTGAGAGACCTGTGAGACAATGGCCCCAAGTGCATGTTGAGAGACCTGTGAGACAATGTCCCCAAGTGCATGTTGAGAGACCTGTGAGACAATGGCCCCAAGTGCATGTTGAGAGACCTGTGAGACAATGGCCCCAAGTGCATGTTGAGAGACCTGTGAGACAATGGCTCCAAGTGGATGTTGAGAGACCTGTGAGACAATGGCCCCAACTGGATGTTGAGAGACCTGTGAGACAATGGCCCCAAGTCGATGTTGAGAGACCTGTGAGACAATGGCCCCAAGTGGATGTTGAGAGACCTGTGAGACAATGGCCCCAAGTGGATGTTGAGAGACCTGTGAGACAATGGCCCCAAGTGGATGTTGAGAGACCTGTGAGACAATGGCCCCAAGTGCATGTTGAGAGACCTGTGAGACAATGGCCCCAAGTGCATGTTGAGAGACCTGTGAGACAATGGCCCCAAGTGCATGTTGAGAGACCTGTGAGACAATGGCCCCAAGTGCATGTTGAGAGACCTGTGAGACAATGGCTCCAAGTGGATGTTGAGAGACCTGTGAGACAATGGCCCCAACTGGATGTTGAGAGACCTGTGAGACAATGGCCCCAAGTGGATGTTGAGAGACCTGTGAGACAATGGCCCCAAGTGGATGTTGAGAGACCTGTGAGACAATGGCCCCAACTGGATGTTGAGAGACCTGTGAGACAATGGCCCCAAGTGGATGTTGAGAGACCTGTGAGACAATGGCCCTAAGTGCATGTTGAGAGACCTGTGAGACAATGGCCCCAAGTGCATGTTGAGAGACCTGTGAGACAATGGCCCCAAGTGCATGTTGAGAGACCTGTGAGACAATGGCCCCAAGTGCATGTTGAGAGACCTGTGAGACAATGGCCCCAAGTGCATGTTGAGAGACCTGTGAGACAATGGCCCCAAGTGCATGTTGAGAGACCTGTGAGACAATGTCCCCAAGTGCATGTTGAGAGACCTGTGAGACAATGGCCCCAAGACAGCAACTCAACATAACAAGTTAAAACTAAAAATTCTTTATAATAAAAGTTATTTCTTTGCAAAAGCTTATTTATTTAATAATTAAGCACAAATGATTATAAATATTTAATAAATATTTTAGGGAGGAAATACAGCTAGCCACAGCTTTATATGAACCACCTGTTGGTGTAAATACTAGACTTAGCTTTGATTTGAGGAGAATTGTGGAAGATCAGGTATAGATGTTTAATTGTTTGTAATTTTTTAGGTCACTGTCTTAAGCACAATATATATTTATAAAAAGATGTGGTATGAGTGCCAATGAGACAACTCTCCATCCAATATTTGTTTTAGTGGACTTTAATTTTTATAAAGTTGATTTATAATTATCTGTGCTTGATTTTACTGTAGAAACTAATTCTCACATAAGGAAAAAGGTTTCAAAAACATAAAAAATTGTGTTCTGTATGTATACAGTAACCTTTTACAATTATCTAGGAATGCTTAATTTTATTTCAAGCAAAGCTAATTCATTTTTTTTATATAACAAATACATTTGCTTGTAGTGGAGAAAAGAATTGCAGCTTGATTTGGAAAAAGAAGAAAAAGGTAGACAAAAAGAAATCGAAATAAATCAAAAGGAAGAAGAAGATAGACAGAAGGAACTTGAAGAAAGAAGAGCTCAGAAACTGCAAAAAATTTTAGGATAGTCATTCTATAATATTTAGATTGAAAAAAAGAAATGTTGTCGATTGTTTAGAACTATGAAAATTTTAGTCAAAATTAAGAGCAAGGAATGAGTAACAATATGTTGTTATTGCATCTGTTAGGCTAGAAATTGAAGGAACTAAAAAAAAAATTATCTGTGGATTTAAAGTTGTAATGTTGTAAAATTGATTCCAGCTATTACAAACACTCATTGTTAATAAGAAAACCCCAAAATAAGGATATATTTGTGACATAATTTTTTATAGTTTGGTGATGCTTTTATTTCATTGTGATCCCTTTTAGACTTCATTTATGTTTATAGCTTTGTAGTAATAGAGTACAAGAATTATTGTCAAACAACTTCAGTTTCAAGGGATGATGTAGAGGAGGATATAATCTGTGTTATGTTTTATATACCTAATGATTAATCTATCTAAGGATTATAAACTAGTTAGACAAGAAAATTATTTTAGACATTTTTATGCCCCACTTAGGTGCACTATGTGATTCAGTCTTGTGCATCTGTTCATCCCTTCGTTTGTCTGTTCATCTGTCCATTTATTCTTCCATCTGTCCCCCTTCATGTTAAAGTTTTTGGTCAATGAATTTTTTGATGAAGTTGAAGTCCAATCAACTTGAAACTTAAAACACACATGTTCCCTATGCTATGATATTTCTAGTTTTAATGCCTAATTAGAAGTTTTGACCCCAATTTCATGGTCCACTGAACATGGAAAATGATAGTGTGAAAGGAGGTTCAAGTTTTTGGTCAAGGTAGTTTTTGATGAAGTTGAAGTCCAATCAACTTGAAACTTAGTACACATGCATGTTTCCTGTGATATGATCTTTCTAATTTTCATGCCAAGAGTTTTGACCTCCAATTTCAAAGCAGAAAATGATATTGCTAGTGGGGCATCTGTGTACTATGGACACATTCTTGTTTGTTTTTTTAAATATTTTCATTTAGCATTTAAATTAGGTATAGATGCATTATCACTCAGTAAGACTAATCATTATCAAGTAGTATAGTTGGTATAAATAAAGAAAGAAATTTTAAAATACCTTAAATATATAAAGTTCTTTAATAGATAAAAGCGACAAGTTATATTGGTTCATATGACTGTTAGAAATTATATTTAAGTAAACAACAAATTTTCTTTTTGCAATGATTTGAGTAAAGCTTTGAAACGACTACTGTGATACAGTGATAGACTATGAAAACCAGTAGGAGATTTATTTGTTGCTTGTGAGAAAAAATGTAACTTAACTCTTTACAACCAATTAAAACTAAATAAGACTATATGTTTCTCAAGAGACATTAAGCCTCCAGATAAAGTTAGATAACCTCTAGTCTTACACCATTTTACATTTACCATTTAGATAAACAGTTAATGAGACTGGAACAGGACTGCTAGCCTCTAGATTAAGTTAGATAACTGCTAGACTTACACCTTTCTACATTTACCATTTAGATATCATAAACAGTTAATGAGACTGAAACAGGACTGCTTACTTGAGACAAAAGTTTTACTTATTTCCCCAGTATATTCATTATCACATTTTTACATTTGTACATCTAATATCAAAATTTACATTTTTTATTTTGTATAACATTATGTCTATTTGTTATTTACATTTATGTGAGTTTTTATCCATTGTTTATGTTTTAAATTGTATCTGTGATATAATATTAATTTTAATGATTTCAAGTAAATAAATGTTGACGTTAAATTTCACAAAAAAAATTATTGGAATTGAAATCCAGTGAAATAACCAAGCAGTTTATTATGGGGTCAAGATACAAAATGTTTGTCAGAAACTTTCTTAAAATGCTTAATATATATTAGTTCACTTATTATCTAGTTCTAAACTTGAAAGTGAAATTGAACCCCTTACTGGAGGAGAAAATACAGGTCAAAGGGAGATAATTTTTGTGGGAGGCTGTTATTCTAAAAAAAAAAGTGTATCAATTTAGATCAATTATCTCCAGATTTGAACACAGACATAAATCTTCATAAAAGTCATTGAAGTGTAATAACTAGGTCAGTATGGCCTACTTTTAAATGACTATTGACATGCTTCACAGAATACATCCTTACACCAAGTTATAGGATTGAAGGTGACTTAGGGTGCAATCAACAGTTTTTTACGTGACGTCATTCTGTAACAGGGCATGTAATAGTGGACCCATCATGCAGAAGTCAGATATTCATAGTTATATAGATATCTATACATCAATGGAAAGATAATTCTATGAACTTTCTGAATAAATAAAAAAAAATCCAACATCTCTTGTTTAAACATGCAAATTGGTACAAGTTATCAGATGGAAATTAGGCATTTTCCCCCTAAAAAACCTTAAAAACAGACCACCTTTGGACACACGGATCAGTAACCTGTGCATATATTTGAGATTTCTTATAATATGCATTTCGAAGAGCTTATCCGGCTGATTTAAGAAAATGTAGTTTCAGCCTACGTTCGCCTGCTCCGAAAGGAGCTATCTTACCTGACAAATCAAAGTGCTTTTTGCAACAGGTGAAAATCAGCTGTTTATGGAGTTGCCTCCCATATAGTAGGAAGTCACAAAAACATTTTTTTTTTTTTAAATCTTGACAAAAGTGGCATTTTAATTGAACTTCAATATATGTTTTTCACATTGAACATAAAAAACAATCAACTTTTTCATTTAGTGGTATATAAATAGCAGGGAATTCCATCAGTATGTAAATCTCACTGGGGAAATACCCCTAGTTTTTAGTACGAAACTGTTTATAGCACCCTTAAGCAAAACCTTGTATGCGATATATAAAAAATTCTCAGCTTTTCTGAATCTGTACACTATACCGATTAAAATGATGTCTTACTTTAAGGATTGTGACCACAAATAGTGAAACTACAGCTCTTTTTTTATGTCGCGCGGTAGTGGCATATTGGCCAATGGCAAACAATTTAACTGGCAAATCCCAAACATTTCCTGTATCACATTTTCATCAGTTTTACAAAGAAAATAAATCATAAAATAGGGTTTCTTTTGAATAAATAGAATAAAAACTATGAAATAGGCATGAATAAAGTTACTTTAAATAGATTTTGTCCCTAGTACTATATGAACTAAGTTATAGCTGAGTTGAGAAAATATTGAAATAGTGTTTTTCTTAGGAATGGCATGTGTACCTTTTTGACTATAAAAAGTACCAAATATATATTTTTATGAATAAAACTTTATGTAACACTGATCAGGAGTAAAGGTCAAAGTAGAAAAAATCTACACTTTTCATATGCAACTTTTGGTTCCAAATATATGAGAGATTGAATAAAAATATCATGACGTCGCAAAGAATTAAAAAACTTCAATATTCGCACAGAGTCTGGTTTTCTTATATCTGGTTGCTATGTACAAATCTGTAATATTTGCATTAAATATACCAAACTGATGCTTTTAAATTAATGTATACATGCCGTACAATATTTTTCAGAATTATTTTACTCCATTCGCAAACACATTTCTATGCTAAAACATCACCATATTTTGTATTTGTCCCTTAAGGGTGCAATCAACAGTTTTTTACGTGACGTCATTCTGTAACAGGGCATGTAATAGTGGACCCATCATGCAGAAGTCAGATATTCATAGTTATATAGATATCTATACATCAATGGAAAGATAATTCTATGAACTTTCTGAATAAATAAAAAAAAATCCAACATCTCTTGTTTAAACATGCAAATTGGTACAAGTTATCAGATGGAAATTAGGCATTTTCCCCCTAAAAAACCTTAAAAACAGACCACCTTTGGACACACGGATCAGTAACCTGTGCATATATTTGAGATTTCTTATAATATGCATTTCGAAGAGCTTATCCGGCTGATTTAAGAAAATGTAGTTTCAGCCTACGTTCGCCTGCTCCGAAAGGAGCTATCTTACCTGACAAATCAAAGTGCTTTTTGCAACAGGTGAAAATCAGCTGTTTATGGAGTTGCCTCCCATATAGTAGGAAGTCACAAAAACATTTTTTTTTTTTTAAATCTTGACAAAAGTGGCATTTTAATTGAACTTCAATATATGTTTTTCACATTGAACATAAAAAACAATCAACTTTTTCATTTAGTGGTATATAAATAGCAGGGAATTCCATCAGTATGTAAATCTCACTGGGGAAATACCCCTAGTTTTTAGTACGAAACTGTTTATAGCACCCTTAGTATCTGTAAACTGACTTATTCAAGTTCTAAAAATTTTATCAAAGCCATTGAACTACAAATTATGGTAAATTATTGTGACTTCATCTTATGGAAAACGAGCATAGATCTTAACAAAACCATTAAAAGTCTACAGTACATATATTTTTACATTGATGCATTTATATACAAAGTTGTTAGTTTTGGAACAATCATAATAATAAAATGACTTTGATTAAAAAAAAATTGTAAGTTTATATGATTTATAGAGGGCCTAATTTTAAACCGAGAAATAAAGTAAAGTATGATTGCCAATGAGACAACTGATGACACCCTTAGACTAAAGGATATAGACATGAACAGACTATAATACTCTGCACAACCTTCAAGACTTCAACAATGATCAAAACTTATATATATATATATACATATATATATATATATATATAGTTAGCTTTAAACCCTCAACAGTTTATTGGACAGTGGTGTACCATCATAGAATAAGAACGAACTAAAAAAGGCTTGACTCATTAGATCTGCCTGAAGCACACAAAAACATAATAATTCAGGGTACCATTTGAAGAGCACTCACAGTTATTAAAAAACACAATAAAGTGCACATATTGCCCTAACCACTGTCTCTGAAAATTGTAAGAGTTCTGCAGTATATGAAATTAATTCATTGTACTTCTAAAAGAACAAAATCCCATTAAAATGGTTGAACTTTGTTTATATTAATCCACATCACT
Source organism: Mytilus edulis (assembly GCF_963676685.1). Taxonomy (NCBI): domain Eukaryota; kingdom Metazoa; phylum Mollusca; class Bivalvia; order Mytilida; family Mytilidae; genus Mytilus; species Mytilus edulis. The sequence continues at coordinate 69,272,364 of NC_092351.1, forward strand.
TTGGAAACAACCCCACCCATTTCCCTCCCCCTGTGTATGTGTATAGATGCTGTTTGAATCTAGACCAGAATCAGATCAGATGCATGTCAATGTCTTAACTATGATCGGAATCCAGTCATGAAACCTGTGACTCCAGATGGTTACTAGTGTAAAACAAAGACAAGTTTGGGAAAAGAACTACAGTTTAATGCTTAAATTTCATATTTATAAAACACTAACAGTCTAACAACAGTACAGTTTGAAAACAATACACAAATTAATTAATTAATAATCTGTGGTATTCCACTCAAGGGAATACACATTCATTTATGATATGAAATCAAAACTGTGAGTTCTTGTAATATAATCTACTCTATACATTCATAAAATATACAGTTAAATTAAAACAATTAAATTTTTATAATTAGTTGATGAAGCAACCTTACTATCTCAATAAAAAATAAAATAGGGTGGGTGAGTATAGGATTTTAAATTCGCTATTTATGCCAAATTACAATTTGTCTGCCTCATGCAGTTGTATTATCTAGAAGGCCTAAATGAGGCATCCAGTAATTAAAACAAAAGAATAGTAATTAAACCAAAAGAATGATAATTAATTAATTAATCATCTCTGCCTATTGGATAATTTGAAATTAGGACCTTGTTCTGATTGGTTTCCTTCCCACATCTCACAAAGCAATTTGAGAGCGAGATTTCCAAAGTGGCCAGTAGGGAATTCCTTACATTATTGGTTGTTATTAATAGACATACGCCGAACTAAATACCCAATTGGCAATAAAGGACAGGTAATGCATATGTGATAATACATTGTCAACATGCTGTGTATTAATAATCCATTTTTCTTGTTAATAAAAATATCACAATATTTGCCCCCCAAAACCTGTAGCTGTATATACATGTACCACCATACAGTCTTCAACAATCTGCAAAACCCATATTAGTTACTACATAGCAAGTTATAAAATACCCCAAATTGACAACTATGAAACAACTCAAATAAAAACAAGAATTAACATCCTGATTTATGTAAAAAAAATATGCAATGACCAAACAATAATGATATACAGCAACAAACGAGAACCACTGAAATGCAGGTTCCTGGCTTGGTACAGGCACATAGAGATGTCTGTTGGAAGGCAACCCTCATATTAACTTGGGACAGTGGTGTAACAGCACTGCATACGAACAAACTATAAAACTCAGTCGAAAGGGTATAACTCATCAGATTGATACAACACACAAAATAAAATAACTAACAAAGATCTTAGAGTATTGTCAGTTACTGGAAGCTAGTTCAAAGCCAATAACAATTAAAACAAATCAAGTATCTAAGACTAAGATAACAATCATTACACAATCAGCTTCCAATGAATTCAGTGCAAAAAATCATTGATAGTATCCTAAAAAGATTTGTGTCATGGTCTCTGGTGGAGAGTTGTCTCATTGACAATTAACCACATCTTTTATATATATGGTATTGCCAGACTTTAAAATTCATAATATATATATGATAATTTTGAAATGTTCATGATTAAATCTACAAAAAATATAGTATCCTCATTGCCTCTAGATTAGGCAATTTCACAGTAACCTTAGGTTTTATTCTAATCATGGACATGATAAGAGTTTCATGGAAGCATTTGTCAGACACAGTAAAACAAAGCTCCATTAAAGTTGTAAAAAAGTGTTCACCCAAGGCAAATAAAAGTGCCTATTAGTGATGATTTTGTATCCTGAATGGTATTGTAGTGTAGACAGATGATGAAAGAACACGATTTTATGATTGAATTAGTACAACACTTACAGTCATCTACTGAGGTCAATGTTCAGTTTAACAGTTTGACACCAATAGTCTGATGATTCATGCCATTTCCAGTTTGTTGACTAGTATAATAGTCTCAGATTACCAGGGATGTAACTGTTATTGTTGTTTCATATAGGATTTCTAATATTACTCTAATATTTATGCCATAACAACTGGGACTGTTATATCATGACCCAGATAAACGATCTTTTACTCTGACCATCAGTGTAGACCATACCTTTAAAAACTTTTCTGGAAATGATCAAAAAGAAAAGAAAGAACAAAGAGCAAAAGTAACTGCCAAAGCATTTAAAACGTCATTTTATTCCCACAAAAATATAGTTCATATAGAAAAGGCAACAGGGTAAATTGGTCATGATACTTGGTATTGGAAGTGCAGTTATAGACATGTTATCTCACAGGCATTGTTTTAATTGTCTCGCATACTAATGTCGCAGTATGCGTAATATAGGTATCATACCTAATTGTTGCTGCGAGAAACCTAATGTTTCGAAGTTTCCGTCTGTCGTACTACGTTCGTTCATTGTCCTTGATCTTATTTTCATGGTTCAACCACTGATTGAAATAACTGACATAACAGTTTTTAAATCAAATGAATTTCTTACTTATTATGAGTAGTAGGATAATTATATTTGGTTTATGGGTTCCTTGCAACGCCTTCATGTCCGTCATACAGGATTCGCCTGACCTTGACCTAATTTCCTGGTTCATAAGTCAATGTTAAGTTTTTGTATACAGAAACATATTTAAAGCTCAATTTATATGTTTTCTGTATACCGATTTCGACTATTAAAATTAAAGTTTTTGAACTTTTGTGTTTGGGTCTGGGTTTTTTTGAGTACTATAAACAATAGGTCAACTGTATGTGGTGTATGTAATGAATGTAAGGTGTCCATTATAAGTTATATGGTTCGCTACTGACCCCCTACGGATCCATAGAGCGTTAGTAAAATTCATAGGGGGTGAGGCCGGAGGCCGAATCCCCTATGGATTTTATTCACCCTCTATGGTCCGTAGGGGGTCAGTAGTTAACCGTATATTAACGAATTTATCGCACGCTGGACTTTTTCTGCTGCCTTATGATAAAAATAAACAATGAATCACAACAACATTAATAGATGACGTCACCATTAACGCGTCATGAACCCCCTATGGAATTTACTAACCCCTACGGTCTCATAGGGGGTCACCACGTGACGGCGTTAAACCAATCACAACGTGATATTTTACCCGCGGTGCGATAAGTCGGTGTAGGAGGTATCATCTGACATTGACCTCATTTTCATGGTTAATTGGTAAATGTTAGACTCTTGTTTTTGCTTGGTTTTCCAAATACTAATAGCAATAGGTCAGCTATGCTTAGTGTATGGTACAATTGTAAAATGTTCATGTCTGTCTGACAGGTATATGTGAGCCAAAATTTGTTCCTGTGAAAAAAGTTCCAGTGGAACTAATTTCACAGGAAATATGTTCTGGGAGAACTTTTTTCACAGACAATTTCTATATAATTTGTTCCATCTCTATGAAATAAGTTCCACACTTTACTTGGTGAAATAAGTTCTGGGTTGGTGAAATTTGTTCCTTACCTAGTGAAATAAGTTCCATGTTTGTGAGATTTGTTCCTTACCTGGTGAAATAAGTTCTGGATTTGTGAAATTTGTTCCTTACCTGGTGAAATAAGTTCCTTGTCTGTGAAATATGTTCCACTGGTTAAACAAGTTATCTTATATACTGAGCACTTGTCATCAGTGAGTTTAAAGTCATTATAAAAAACATGTACTATATTGATAATGTAATAAATAAAAAGTGTAAACATCCAATTGGATCATGTGGAGTAAAGCAAAATTTTAATAACATGCTCAATTAATAATACTAAAAATGGACCTTATGAGCCAGGAAAGAGTAGAATAAGAAATAATAATAAAAGTCACTCCGAAAAAAAGTATTATAGTAAAAGATGAACATTTGTACTTTTTGAAAAGGACAAAGTGACTGATCAATTATATTAAAAGACATAAAGAAACAAAAGACACATTCTTTTAAAAATGTGCAATTATCATAGCTAAGTACATGTATGATTAGAACACCCATGACAGATCATTAGGAAACAAGGAGGTTGAATACCACATAAACCATAAAACACAGATACATTATCATCGCATCATTTTCTTATCTTCATCCTACAGTCATTCCTTCAATTGCAAATGTACCCCATGCAAGCACAGAACTTATGTTCTGTGAAATAAGTTTCGAGCAGAACATTTTCATTGATTCCTATAAAATACCTTCGTTTAAACATGTTAAAACTAATATCAAAAGAACTTATTTCCCTTTTTTTTTAAATTTTAATATTGGAACAAAACTCATGGTGCTGTGATTTTTGTTCCGGAACTTATTTCACACTTGGTTAAAAAATTAGTTCCGGAACAAATTTTATAGTGCTGGAACATATTTTCTGTGACATAAGTTCCAGTGGAACATATTTCCTATGAAATTTGTTCCGGTGGAACAAATGTCACGCCGGAACAAATTTTTTGTTACATATTATCTTACCTTGACCAAATTTTCATAGTTCATTGGTCAATGATAAGTTTTCGTAATTTTGTCAGTTTATCAGTTACTATAAGCAACAGGTTAACTATATTTGGTGAATGGATTATTTGTAAAAGAGGGACGTAAGATACCAGAGGGAGAGTCAAACTCATAGATTGAAAATAAATTGACAACGCCATGGCTAAAAATAAAAAGACAAACAGACAAATAATAGTAAGACACAACATAGAAAACTAAAGACTTAGCAACACGAACCCCATTAAAACTGGGGGTGATCTCAGGTGCTCCGGAAGGGTAAGCAGATCCTGCTCCACATGTGGCACCCGTCGTGTTGCTTATATTATTACAAATCCTGTAAATAGTCTAATTTGGTAGGTCACATTCGTGAAAAGGGAAGACATTGTAGTCACGACATAAGGAACATATCCGATATCATTTGTGAAACGGTTATTCCATAACGGTCAACCAACTCGTGATATGGCGTCCGTAAAATTTACGAAGGGATGATTTCAACTTCACCATTTGGAACTCTTGGTTTAATAGCTTCCTTGTGATTAGCAATCCTCTATCGGGTAAATCATGATAGGAAATACAAGCCCGGGAATATCGTATCAATTAGGAGATATATGCTCCGTATGCAGGCGCTGCTGGAATGTTGCTACTTAGAAATGGATAGTTCACAATTGGGAAGCTGAAATCATCTCTTTTGTCGTAAAGTTTTGTTTTCAACCGACCCTCATTGTCAATTTCTATAGACAAAACAAGACAATATTTTATTTGAGTCTCACCTCTTATAAAACATTTACATAATATTACAATTTCCAATATAAAACAAGAGCCACTCTAAAAAGAGTTACGAGAGACTATAAAAATGGTATATACATTACATATATATATATACATACATAAAACATAAAACAAATAAAAAGTATACAGATGTTAAGAGTAACATAAAACAAATTAAAAGTATACAAATGTTAAGAATATAATAAACATTTTCTTTTCAGTAAAATATCATAGCAGATTTTGGCAGTATAAAAGTAAACATTTTCATCACTAAATAAAAATACAAATTTATCGTCATCTGACATACTATTAAAATCATGACAGAAAGAATTAGCATGACTAAACAACACAGCACTATATGTAAGTTAAGATATGAGGCAGACTTAACTGTATCTGAAGTATCCTTTATCTCTAGTTCGATGGGATAGATTAATTAATTCGTTCAACATAGTCACCAAATTTTGTATTATTTAGTGAGAGAACATCATCTATATAGCGGAACGTAAAATTGAAGGATATTGCTAACTTCTTATCTTTCTTTCTAAGAAGTTCCTGTATAAAGTCAACCTCAAAATAATAAAGAAACAAGTCGACAAAAAGATGACACAATTGGTTCCCATTAGAATTTCAACAGTCTGTTGAAAAACACGTCCTCCAAACGTAACAGATATGCTGTCAATAAAAAAATCAAGCATCTTGATAATGTCAGTTTCAGAGAATTTTTTGTTTGAATCAGAGTGATTCTTTAAAAAGTAGGATTTATCCCTCCCCAAGACAAGATACTTGTATCTACGTTCTCCATTCTTTTTAATGAAACAAAGTAATACCAACTCTTTCAACTTGTCTTTTAGTTTGGAAAGTATTAGTTTGTAAGTCGTATATGTCTGTCTGGTCTGGTCTTGTCTGGTTCGTCTGACCATGAACTCATTATCATAGAACATTTATAATGTTAAGTTAATGGGATGCTTGTAGTAAAACCTCAGAGTCATGGTAAATTCCATGATAAGTAAGACATGCATGTGCACTCTTGTTTGGTCATCTGAAGCATAAAACATCTGTTTTTTGTTTGTTTTTTTAAATTATTTTTCATTTTGTTATCTTGTGCATATGTTCTTGATGACAAGACCCGTTGTTGTGCCCCCCCCCCCCCACCCGTCCCTCCGCTTCACTTATCACAAATCACTGATTTTACAATATATATCAGTTATTTGTGCCAACTTCTAATCGTGAATCGTTCTTTAGTCGAGTGGCACATAGTAAACATGTTTATGAAAAGTAAAAATATAGCAATGCTCTTAGGTTTTAGTTGCCTCATTGCTATTGTTATTTTAAAAGCAGACCAGTTTATGGCATGCCTTGATTAAAACTAGTTCTTTGATGCAAAACATGTTCAACAAAATGTTTTCAGGTTCAAAGTGATAGATGGCATCATGCGATCAACAAAGTCACCAAACTTTTCTTGTTCATTGAGAGAATATCGTTTATAAATACGGGAAAGTGAAGTTAATACATTCTTTTTGAAAAACCTCCGTATGAATTAATAACTTCTTGTTTTAGTGACATTTTTTAGTAGTATGTCCCTTTCCTGCTTGATATTTGTATCGACGTTGATTCTTTTATATTAAAAAAGTTAAACAAATTCTTTCAGGCTATCTAACGTTAACCATGCCAAGAAATCCTCGCTAAAAATCCGGTTGACCTCCTGCGGCATCTATTAGTAGTTAAAGATTGGATTTCATTCAACAAATTAATGTATGACCTGCATGTACGTGTCGCTTAGAACACGGCCATATACCAAATGGTTAATAATAATCATCCATGTAATTTGCTCTATGGGATGTTTGCAAAATTTCAACGGAGGCAATTTCTTGGCATGACGACACAGCCTTCTAGCGATAAAATAATATGTTTGAAAGAACTATGCACTCGGCTACCTTGTTTTCTTCAAATCGTTTTTAAAATGTCTTGGTTTCTTCAATTTGAATAATAGAAAACAAAACTATATATCAAATCTTAAGTGACTAGGATTGACAGTTTCCCTGCCAAAAGTCAGTGGTTCTCTCCAGGCGTCTCAGCTTTCTATACTCAAAAACAGCTGGGCGCCATGAAATAGCTAATAATGATAAAAGTGGCATTAAAGACCAACAATGAATACACCAATCAGTGTACATCAGATCATAGTTTTGTTCCAACACGAATCTATTTATTTGAAATTGAACTTGACAATAGCAATTTTTCCCGCATCGTATAACGATGAATCCGGATAACACTGTAATATGTGCCACTGGACATGAAAAAGCTTAACCTTTAATAATTTTAAATAATAGAAAGATTACTAGATGAATTTTAAAACAGAACTATTTAAAATTAATGTCAGATATTTAAGGGGAAACCAATAATTAATAAGAAAATATTTAAGATTTTTAAGATTTCCAAGGATAAGGGAACATAAAAGGGTACTGTCATTAAAGGTTGGTGTGTCCATCATATTACATATGTGGCAACCTTTTGTTTAAGTTTTATAACAAAAATTAAACTTTTCAAAGTTATTCAAATTCCATTACTAACATAAAGTCGACACCACATAATGTAGAATATCCATTTAAAATACAAAAGGGTGTTTTCTATGTCAAAAGATTGCAAAAGTTTTGAGAATGAATAGAGCTGTCCATATTCGAATGCAGCATTCGTTAAATTAGTAGATATGTCTTTGATAAGCAATACTTTGAACCACTGACAGGGTCTTTAACGATCCAATGCGCAAAAATGACAAAATTAAAGACAGAGTATTGTCCCTGCTAACCTGAAGAGTGTAGGTTTCAGCTCGAGAGTTCCCAGTGAAGACATTTTTTTTTGTTTCAGTTAAAAAAATTTGAGGTACAGAAAATCAGATCATTCCGTCTTTTTCTATTTAGTTCTTTGAGTCGCTTTTTTGCTTTTCTTTACTTTAGTATGCATGACATGAAACTTTAAATTCATGTTCTAAAACAATATTTACGTGTGCATTGTGCTTCAATATGAAAATATGGGATAAACGTCAATGATACAGCCACCTAGTGACAGAAACAACCAAAAGACATGCATGCGCTCGGTTTGACGGTAAACCAGATATATGCGAGATAGCCCCACGGGAGAAAGGAAGAAAGAACCTTCACAATTTGCCTTACAATTGTTTTTCCCTTTCTTTTTTTTTAAATAAATAATTTTAAAAAACTTTCTAATGTAGAGTTCCTAAGATAAAAATATTCCCTGTGGAAGAACCTGCCCCCCCCTCTTTTTCGTCCTCTCCGATTTAAATTCTCAAATTAAGCTTTCCAATCTAATTAAAATTAAAACCTTGCTTTCTAACCGATCTATCCTTGTACTGGACCGGCAACTTTCTTCATTTAATAAGAAAATATACAGTTGCGTTATAAAACATGCATGTTGTCTGCTTGGAGTCCCCGCCCGAAAAGAAAGAAATAGCCTAACAACAGTGTCCGGGAAAAGTTTGCAATTCCGCTGAGTGCAAAAGTTGTCACCTTGAGTTAAGTCAAAATGAAGTTGAGAACTTGATTGGTATTGGTTACCTGATATTTGTCCTAAAATTTTTTGGCTTTAGCACCACTGTTGAAAAGGTTATGCCCCTTTCTTCAACAATTTCCTCAGAGGAAAAGTACTTGTCCTCAAGGGAAATCAAATTTCCCTACAGGAAAAAGATTTTTCCTCAAGGGAAATTGGTTTTTCCTCAAGGGAAAAAGATTTCCCTTAGGGAATTTGCTGCATAAATATTTCCTTTGAGGAAATTCTATTTCCTTTGAGGAAATTCTATTTCCTTTGAGGAAATTCTTTTTCCTTTGAGGAAATTTGCGTCTTCAAATTTTCCTTTGAGGAAATTTGCGGCTTCAAATTTTCCTTTGAGGAAATACTTTTTCCTGTGAGGAAATGTGTAGCTTCAAATTTTCCTTGGAGGAAATACTTTTTCCTGTGAGGAAATTTTTGACAAACACTTTTCCTTTAGGGAAAATTCAAGGAAACAAATTTCCTCTAAGGAAATCATTGTTCTTCAAATTTCCTCTAAGGAAATTTCTGAACATCAAATTTCCCTTAAGGAAATGTTTTCCGCTATTTTTCCTCTATGGAAATTTCATAACAGTACAAACAGTATAAATATAATTTTTCCTAGACTGAATTATTGATACAAATTTTCATGGTGAGTATTAAACATACAAAAACAAAAGGCTGACTGTTTAACATGTTTAAGACAATACAATAATGACCAAACGCTATGAATATCATACCATTTGTGATGTTATTAATATTATGCTCATATTTGCAAATTAAATAAAATAAACACTTTCCATGTTAAATTAACTTGTCTTTTGTTTCAGTTGCTGTGTACAATTAATCGACCCCCTACATAACAGTTCAGTGCATAAATAATTTCATCCACAAGACATCTTCCTTCAATTGGTTGAATAAATTTTGGCAACTTGTTCTTCAAACATCTTCTCTGTTTAAGGTACATGGTATATTTGATATGATGGAGCCATGTACATGAATGGATAAAGCAGGTGTTTATTTCGACAACAAACATGACAAAGATACTATTTTTTTCTTAATTTCTCCATAATCCATCAGTGAATATGTAGGTTGTTACATTTTACACAATTGTGTTCTTGTGCATCTTTGATAGTACTCAATTTGGTCATAGCAATTTTGTAGAATTTTTTCTTTTTCTTTTTCCAGAAAATCACATTTAATCCAATTATGTAGAAAAGTATTAACAATTAAGTTTCCTCTTCAGTATAGACCTGCAGGACCTGTTGATGATCATGAAAACCAATATCTGACCTAGAAATACACAAAATTAAAAAAAAATGTTATATATGCAGAAAAAAACAGCAATATAAATAAGCTTATTTTATCATGTTTTAATGAAAATTTTGAGAAACTTTCATTTGATATTCTTACTTATGAGTTCTCTTATTCTAGTGCTTTGTGTCCAAGATTTAATATCCGTTGTTTAGCATTTTAGTGCCTTGCAGTGACAAAACAACCAAAGAAAGATGTAAGCAGTGTAAGTCAAAGATTAGGTGGATAAACGAATACATGGACAACAGTAAAAGATTGGAAACTATAATTGAAATTTTATCAGAGCAAATTGAGCAACATTGTATTATAGAGGCTTTAGAAAACAACCAAACAGCCTGGAAAGTCATTTTTTTTCAATTAACAATATTTAGCATATTTATTTCACTTAGTTTTAAGATATAAGAATTTATTTATTAGCTGGGTTGTAATGATGTTGAATTCCACTAATTAAATGAAGAATTTTCGAGGTCATTGAACTTAAACAAAAAAAAAAAAACAATCATCCACACATAATCCATAAAATTTCAAAACTGTTGTTGTGGACCCATTGTGTTTCTGCAATGCTACAGTGATAGGGCAGGGTTATTTTATTTCTAGTTTCAATTAAAATAAAGATTTATTTTTTTGCATAATTAAACAACAAAAATAGCCAAAGATATGAAAGCACTATCTTTATTCATGTTAAGATAGAAATGAATTAAAAAAAGAATTCTAGTGGGAAAAAAACATTTTTTTTTAAATTAGAAAATAAAATATATGCACTACAATTTTCATGTTATTGTATTGATTTCATTTGTTTACTTTCATATTTAGATGAATGCACTTACTTGTGATGCATCTTATTTGACCAATGATGGCAAGATCATGAGCAAACCTAAGAATGTAGATAGTGGAAACAAGGAAAATCAACACCTTGGCATTCAAAGGGGAGGTAATGAGGGTCGAGGAAATTTCATCCAGAGTTACCTTTCCTTTATATCAAATAGTGGAGATGCTTCAAATAATGAAGGAAAAAAGAAACAAGAAAGATGCATAATTGGAAAATCTGATGAAGTTAAGACAGGATCATATGTGCTGCTAAAACAATCTGATGAAGTTAAGACAGGATCATATGATCTGCCAAAACAAAATGCTAACTTTTTACCTAGTAATAAAGTTTTGTCTTCAAAGGAAGCTGTTAATTCTGAAAACATTTCTGAGAGAAATGATGACAACCAAATTATTCCAACTAGTCGGGCATTAAGTACTCAAAAAAGAAAAGCAGGGTCTTCCTTGATGGAGTCATCCTATAAAAAGTCATGTACAGACAGGATATCAGTTGCTGTAGAGAGAATAAATATAATCAAGAAAAATGTACAGCTGAATCAAACGCAATCATTTGGTACATTGCAGAATACAAAAAAGGATGATCTGTCTTTGAAATATCAATCTGGTATCTATGGAGAACAAAAAGTCATCAAAAAGGTGAAGTTTGCAAACCACGAAAATACAGTTGAGACAAGTTCAAGGAATTTATCAGAAAATTTCCCTTCATTCTTTCAGGAAAAGCTACTTAGCCAGGAGAAGGCATTTAAAAAATCGACAATACACACATCTCAGCCACTAGCAGACATTGTCATATCTTCTAACACCAATTAAGATTCCTTTGTACTTGGCAGGAATAAAGAGTTCTGAGAGGAGTATGCTAATATTAAAACTTTTCCATAAACAAATAGTCATTGAGGCAAGATAATAAGCCTGTTAAATGACATTAATTTATCAAATATTATCATTAAAAAGTACACAGAATAGTGTCCAAAATATTTAAGTTATAGAATTAATATTGAACTATGTACTGTTAAAAGATGCAGACTATGGTATTGTAGTAAATATGCATTACCGGTACATGTTTTATGACTGGATTATATAGAAATGCTTGTATAAATTTTTTGCTTTTTTTCCAACAATAAGGGCCTTTGCTGGAAGATCTTGTATCTAGCCAAATAGACTTACCAAGGTCTTTTAAACAAAAAGAAAAGAATAAATTTTAGAACAACTTGTTTTAAGATTCCATGTTTCCAGTTGGGTTCCTTTGGTGTCCCTTATGATCAATGAAGAATTCACTATTTTGAAAATATCAAGAAAATTGCTTGTGTTTTGTATAATACAAAATAAATAATACAGCATCACTTCCAGGGAAAGGACGTGTCAATGTAAGAATTGTTATTCCCCTTGAAGACATCTGTTATTGAGACCAATACATTTTCATGTCCTATTTTCAAATTGAGTTGATCCTCAAATTCCAGTAGTTAAACCTTAATAAAACTTTTCAGTGAATTTGTTACGAAAATTCCTCCTTGAATTTTTATACCCCAGACTGAAGGGAAACAGTTATAAAATATGCCTGACAATCTGATGACATATAATCATAAGTGAAAGTCAATTTGGCACACACTTTGCACATGGTTGTTTTTACTCTTTTTGAAAAATTGAGGGCAAGTTGGCAATAGGGAAAGAGCCTGGATTTGAACTGTCTTTCTAATTTTGTAATATTGGCATGAACTAACCTCTTTATTTTTAGTGTGATGGCAGTTGAGAGTAAACTGTAACGTTAGTGATATATGTTGTTACTATTTAACTGCAGTGTGCACATGTTTGTATGCCCCACCTACGATAGTAGAGGGTCATTATGTTTTCTGGTCTGTGCCTCCGTTCGTCTGTGCGTCCGTCCGTCCGTTCGCTTCAGGTTAAAGTTTTTGGTCAAGGTAGTTTTTGAAGAAGTTGAAGTCCAATCAACTTGAAACTTAGTACACATGTTCCCCATGATATGATCTTTCTAATTTTAATGCCAAATTATAGTTTTGACCCCAATTTCATGGTCCACTGAACATAGAAAATGATAGTGCGAAGTTCAGGTTTAAGTTTTTGGTCAAGGTAGTTTTTGATGAAGTTAAAGTTACATCAACTTGAAACTTAGTATACACATGTTCCCTATAATATGATCTTTCTAATTATAATTCCAAATTATAATTTTGACCCCAATTTCACGGTCCACTGAACATAGAAAATGATAGTGCGAGTGGGGCATCCGTGTACTATGGACACATTCTTGTTTTTATATAATTCTGCTAGTCTTTATTGTTTTGTAGTTTTATCACTTTGGTTTAAAGCCAAATAAAGAAGATTTCAGCAGGAAAATCATATTTCTTTCTTTTATTATTATTATTATTATTTTTGTATGTTAAAGTTTGAGTTGAATCATTGATTTTGTGATAGGATGAAAATGAAAGGAATTTTTATCAAAGAATTTATAGATGTGTTACTTTTGTTTTATGTTGAGGTATTAAATATTGAATAAAAAATTTCTGATTTTACTTTTTTTTCCAACAGTCATAAAAATGAATAATATATGTACAGTATGCAACTATGATAACTTACTATATATACACAGAAATAGACTTCATAAAAAGTAAATGAAAAAAAAAAATACAGAGCTTGTATCTACAACTCCAAATTCCTTTTCACTTTCGGGAAAATTTCTCACTAATGAATTCTGTTGTGTACCTTGAGCTAGGGGTGTGGTCCCGTATGACAAAATTTGCCTTCTGTATCTGTAGTTTAAAAGATCATTCCAATAGTCTATTTGCCAATTCCTGTAATTGTTATTTATAGCATCTAAAATTTCTTTTAGGGTTATTTTGTAATCTAGTTCACGAAAAGTTGAATTTTTTTCTAAATTATTTACTTTTTTACTAATTTCCTCTAATCTGTCTTTAAATTTGTCAGAGTTAAAATTTAAAGATTGAAAATATGAAAACCAGGCATTACTTTGAATAGAATTTTCTGGACCATCCGAATTGTCTTCTTTTAATTCTTTAATGAGATTCCAATAACTCTTTGGATTATTATCCCTTAGATTATCCAGACTGTCAAGAATGTTTTGTTTAAATTTCCTTTCTTTATATTTACGTAGCTTATTATACTCTCTATAACATTTATAGTAAGACCCTTTTATAATTGGGTCCCACGGGAATTTTGATAATAGCTTACCTTTAGAAATAAGACTTTTACGTTTTTGTACTAGGTCTATGTCAAACCATTTTTTATTTTTATGTTTACGTACACCTTTTAATTTTGTTTTACGAAATATTAAACATTTACTAGCAGCGTTATCTATTATATTAAAACATGCATTAGCCGCTTGTTCAATATAGTCCTCTGAAAGATTAATTTTTGAGTCTAAAATTTTTTTAATACTGTTTTTAATATTTGGCTGGCATAAAGTATCTTGAAGTTTTTGTGTAGAAGTTTCTGACCATATATATTTTCCTGGAAATAAAATAGTAATGTCTTGCTCATTATTTTTATGTGAATAACTAGCTAACATGCCAAATGTTAGTTTACAGTGACAGTCTGACAGAGTTGATAAAAAATCAGCAACATGAAAAAATAAAGTGTCTGCAATCAAGTCTTCTGACACGATAACATAGTCAACCACACTACTACCCACTGCTTTCATACAAGTGTATTTACCATAAGAATCGCCCCACATTCTCCCATTTAAAATACGTAATTTGGACGCAATACACAAGTCCAGAAGTTGTTTACCTCTTGAATCTACTTTTATATCATAACTACATCTTTTTTCTTGAATAACATCACAACTATAATTATCATACATTGGTATATGTGTATCATTAACATCATTAATTATAAAATCTGGCTCTGACCCTGTCCTTGCATTTAAGTCGCCACGCTTTATAATACTACCTTGTTGACTAAACTTAATACTAGTAATATCTTTTTCTATGTTTTCAAGTGTGTCGTCTTCTGATTGGTCAACATAAAATGAAGTTGCAGGTATAATATATGCCAAACATAGAAATATATCTGTATTTAGATTAAAATAATGTTTATCAAATTGCAACCATTGATAATCTTTACATGTATTTGTTAAAATCTTGAACAATTTGTATTATCTTTTTTTTTAATATGATTTTTTCAAAATTAGCAAATACAATATGTTACAAGTATCCATATCTTAAAACATGAAAAGTAAGCATGGACAAATATCCAATTGTTCAAAATATTTGAAGAAATTAAACAAAAGCTCTGTTATTCGACTTTTGACGATGCGAATATAAGCATAGATGCAATTTGGGGCTCCTCATTACAGAATCATTGATGGTTTAGAGGTCAGTTCAGACCGGCATTTTTTCTATGATCCATATATATTGAAAATCAAATTGGTGTACCTATGTTAAAAAGAAGGAAGGATACGGCTACAAAATAAACACAAAATGGGAATTTTTGTCGTGATCATAAAAAAACTGTCAAAATAGTTGCAATTTGGGTACCATCACGTTTATATATACATGTACTTTTATATGATTAAAAGGTGGTATGGGTGTCTTCCACCATCTTGGATTGTAAAAAAACAGAGAACGTAAGGTACAGATTTTCTATCTAGTTAGCAAAATTTGATGCAGGAATGCAGTTATTTAATGTGAATTTTCATTTAAAAGAACCAATTTATAGGAATATAACTTATAAATATTAATATTTTTACAAATGTAGATTACTTTTGGTTGCTTTAATTTTTTTTATTAAATTGTCATTTTAAGGGGAGGTAACCTCTCAGAATCAATTGACACACAAGTATATACTTTAAAAATCCCAACAATAAAGATTTAACGGCATTTGTTAAATTAATACTAAGAAACAATGAATTTGAATTCAATGGACAAATATACAAACAAATTATAGGAGCGCCTATGGGTGGTATATTTTCTCCGACATGCACAGATTTACATCTGTCTGTACTATCAATAAATATCTTAGATAAGTTCGGGGACAATGGAGATAAACATCAAATTACACTGTTGATACAGAGATGAAGGTTTTATGGTCTTCACAGGCACATTAAAACAAGTTGAAGATTTCTTTAAAAGAGGGACGAAAGATACCAAAGTGACAGTCAAACTCATAAATCTAAAATAAACTGACTCAACGCCATGGCTAAACATGAAAAAGGCAAACAGACAAACAATAGTACACATGACACAACATAGAAAACTAAAGAATAAACAACACGAACCCCACCAAAAACTAGGGGTGATCTCATGTGCTCCGGAAGGGTAAACAGATCCTGCTCCACATGTGGCACCCGTCGTGTTACTTAGGTAGCACTCCACAGTTAGGTGTGTAGTTTCGCATTTTGGCCCCTGTGGATTTTTCAAATATGAGAGCTAGTGTGCAATAAAATTCATTTTTGGATAGCTGAGTATTAAAATAGCCTTTGTATTGGGTTTATATGAACATCAAGGTTATGTAATGTATGTAATATAGGCTGTTTTCTGTATGACAGTCCGTATTTGCATGTCCATACCAACTTTTTTTCTTATTCGTATGCTTAATAAAAAGAAGTAATGCACAAGAGCTCGGAGAAATCAACAAAATAAAAATTAAATAAAATTCCGCGAAAGTCTATTAATCTTTTTGTCGCATTTAATTAAGCATACGAATAAGAAAAAAAGTTATTTAAAGGTTTTTTTCTAGCAGTTATTCACAAACTAACCTACGCAAGCTACATATTTATAAAGATATTTGAGCTTTATCTAGCAGGGAGTAAAAAGGAACAGCCACACACAAAGCATGCCCACCCTCGCTTCAGTTTTTTAATGACCGTATTTGTCCTATTAGAATCGAAATAATTCATGGAAGCCATATATTGTTGGAAAGTTACACATGGCCTGGGCCGTGATATTCGTTAATTTTATCCCTCGCTAACGTTCAGGATAAAATTCGAATATCACGGCCCAGGCCATGTGTACATTTCCAACAATATATGGCTTCCATGAATTATTTCTTAAATAATAACATCCTTGATGTTAAATCACATATTAAAAAAACTGAAACGTATCAATATTTACCAATCACTAGTGCACATCCGAAACACACATTCACAAGTATTACAGTGTGTGAATCTATACGTCATATTAGAAATAATAGAGACATCAATGAGTTAGATAGACATTTAACTAACTTACAAGATAAGTTAGTTGAAAAGGATACTGTAAAAATAAAACAGAGAATGTTATTAGAAACGTTAAAAATACCACAAGCAGAAAAATAACCTTATTGAAGGCCGATAGGACAACGGATTTCCCACTCACTTTCATTACTAAATATAATCCAATAGTTAAAAACCTTAGTAAGGTTATAAGAAAACATTTGAGCAATCTGCAAAAAGACAAACAATGTAGTGAAATCTTCACCCAGGTGCCTATCATAGCGTATAAACGTAACAAAAATATCAAAGAATACCTTGCTAAATCAAAGAAATAGTTGGGAGACTTTTGAAAAGGGACCCATGCCTTAATAGTATAAGCTAAAAATCCCGAAACACTGTTAGTTATTATTTTAATTATAGGCAACACACTTTCATTAAATGAAATTTAAAAAAAAACGATGTAAAGTCTTGAGATTTATTACGTATGTTGGTTGAAGGAACCGCATTTAATTATAAATAGTGCATTTTCTGAAGGAATCTACATGGAATTTTTCTATTTTGTATTTTAGCCAGAAAAAAACGTACGGTGACCCTATCTTTTCTTTTGATATTCTCAAAGCACTGTCTGAAAGATATCTTTTCCTAACTTATTTTAAAATTCTATCATTTTGTTTAGTTTCTAATCACAAAATCTGTTTTTTCCCCCTGTTTAATCCATACAAAATGTGTCATTTTGTCACAACCTGTAGCTTGAGAAAATGCACGATGACCTATCATTTTTATTATATTTTTGAACATATATCGATAGATACTACGTTTTGGCAAAGTATGAACAAATTCCATCATTTTTATTTTAGTCTCCCATACCACCTTAAACATACTGATGAACATTAAACGGACCTCGTTACTAGTATATAGACAGTAGTGAGCTTATATATACATGTATGGTGAAATATGTAATAGCTTGTTCCCTATAATAATGTTAAGGGGCAAGATGGATTAGATCTCCCGGGTACATAGATCCAAAATACACAGAACAGTGGGGGTTGTCATGATTCAGTGATTCCCTACATAATAAACCCATTTTTTCCCACAAAAGGGGTTGCCCGGGCCCTCAGGCACCCCCTTGATCCGCCTATGGGACCCAACATGAAAAATAAGAAACCATTATTATAGCAAAACAATTTACGAAAAAGAAATACGTCATTATTATACGACTAATATGAACCAATGATTGACTGATCATGACTGTACGGCAAAATTGCGGGTACTTTATTTATTAGCTAAATCACGTGACCTATACTAAATCCGCCCCTTTGTGCGAGTTATCTTCCTTTTATTTACTAAAAAAACTCACATGCCAAACACACGTAATTTAAGGAAAATTGATTTCAAGCGACTACCCGATGGAAACTTTAGTGGCACTGACCGTACAGCGACAGAGACAGTCGAAAGGAGAGAAGTCTTACCTGAAACATATGATGTCGAGCGGATAATTGCATACCGAAAGCTGAAAAGGGTATGTTTTTCTGCCAGGTTCTGATATTATGACCTTGAGTGAGTCTGACTTAAAATCAACCCATTGTTGTTAAGTAATAGCCTATTGTAATAAGTTGAGACCACGTCGTTTCTTTCTTCTTTTTTTTTACAAGGGATGATGATGATGATGATGATGGATGGCTACTTTATTACGTCCAGCGACAAATTTTAATATGTATATTCAGGAAAAGAACAGGTTAATATCAAAGATTTAGATAGGCTCTTGACTTGGGACAGGCACATAAAGACTAGTCCAAATAATTATGACGTCTGACAAGGCTCTTTTATTTTTTCTGGGACGCCTTCCTTCCTTCCTTGCATTTTGCCAGACGTCATAATTATTTGGACTAATAAAGACTAGTGTGGCCGGTTTTAACATGCGAGTGCTCAACTTCGAATTCACCCTTTTTTTCTTTTTTATCTAGGACACTATGTTTCCCTAAATGGGTTAACTGAAGGACATTGGTTATGCAATTTGAACATCTGGATAGAGGGGCTGGATTTCATGTTTTTTTTTTACTGAAAATCCAGGAGGGGGAGGGGTGAGTACTTATGACGTCATGCAAGGCTATTTTTTTTTGGAGGGGGGGGGGGGGGCAGCTTGATAGTAAAACAGCTGTAAATTTTGCCACATGATGTCTAGCATGAAATTGATTGGAGTGGACAAACCTCCTGAGAAAATTTCTGGATCCGCCACTGGCTCTTAATTTTTTTTAAGATGAAAACTCCAACTAGTGTTAGTCCCGTTAATAAACGTAAAATATTAGGTCCAATCCATCATTCCCGGTACGATACTAGTAACCTATCTTCAGTATTCATTCTTAATTCAAATAATGCGTGAAATATTTAGCACTGGTCGTTATGTCTCCTATGTGTGTTTCTTAAGTGAAGCTCGAAACCTAAATCTATTAAAATAAAACCGTCTGATAACCAGTTTATGATTTGAAGCGCTTTTAAAATACCAGACTGACTTGAAAAAAGGAAGCCAATTCTGCTCAAAGCCCGCCGTGCAAAAAAAAAATCACTTCTGAAGAACAACGTCTCTATGGATCGACGTTATAAGGAAAATAGTAAATTGATCATATATGAAGTTCATGTTTTTCTATGCTTTACACGTATTTTTCATATGTTATATTATTATTCATCATCCTATCACACGGATGCTAGACGCATGACTAATTCAAAATCAAGCACACCTGTTTACCTGCATGCTTTCTAGTTACCGCCAAAAAATCTCTGCTTACCTGTAATATATTTCCATACCTGTATATTTGTATTCAGTCGTTGGATGTGTTACGCCATATTATATATATTTACAGAAAGGTAAGTTAGTAAATCGATAGTTTATTATATATAGTGTCATAATCTAATAGACATCATCATATACAATATAAAAATCTTTAGAACCATATTAGATACGGGGTCTTTGGGACAGATGAGACATTTTCATACTTTTTAAAAAAAAAATACATGTAGGACTGTAAAGTGCGAAAGTACTCTAAAGTGCGATGGTTTCGCTTATTAAGATGGTCTACGGCTACGCTAAAGTGCGATGGTGTCGGACACTAAAGTCATTGGCGGACCCAGAAGGGGGGTTTCCGGAGGTTGGAACCCCCCTTTTTTTGGACGACCAATGCATTTGAATGAGGACATGTGGTTGGAACACTCCTCCCCCTTTATCATGTGTTAGGATCCCCCTTTTTAAAATGGTTGGATCCGTCCCTGAAAGTGCGATGGTTGTTTGCTTTTTAAGTCCGATGATATGACACGCTAACTTCCGATGGCGTAATGCGGATGTGGTTCAGGCAATGGTTTTCTTTTATTGCTGAGTTCCTATTATATTTTTGTTTATTTATATATCAAGTCGTAGTCTTTCTCTTTTGAATTGTTTTACACTGGTCATTATATATTAACCCTATATGCTGCATGGACGGTGACATCCCATTAGTCCGATAACCATTATTGTTTGTGTCCACTGTCAGTCTGTCCTGTTCTAGTTCGTTGTTTGTTGATGTCTTGATCTACCTTCTTTCACTTTGATTTTTTGGTTTCCCGCTTTAGCGTATCGGGGGAGTGAGGTTTCACCACTATAAACTACATACATGAATATATCGGAGTTGGGTAACACTACTCGCACTCTTTGGTCGGAACACTTTCTATCCCTTGTGTCAATCATCTGAGTTTTATTTAAATTGATTTTGTCACAGAAATAAGGGACTATTGTAGCGTCAAAATGAGAAAAACAAAGAGACAAACACATACCCAGATCCTAAAAAATAAGAGGACAAATAGGACGAAATATGTGCTCTTACGAAAAACAAATATGACGGACATGAACATTTCGGCAACTTCTATTTAAATATTCATGAGGAAAAGTGATATCGGGCCATGCTGCAGTGACTGTATATGACATAGAAATATAGTCAACGCCCTTAACTGCTCAAATAGAACGAATGCAGTATAAAAGCCAATAACAAATATAGTACTAGTAAAAAATCTAAGACAATGTGTGACATTCTTGTCCCGCTTGTGTCTTTGTCAAATTACAACAAAAAGCTATGAATACAAATACGGATATTCTTAGAATTGAGGGACATCATTTAAAAGTTACGATCATCCTTTATAAATTACAGTCATTCTATACAAATTACGGTCATCTTTTACAAGTTACGGTCATCTGTTTACCAATCACGGTCATCCTTGTTTTATGTTACGGTCATCTTGAAAATATTTTGATAATGATTTACGGACATCTTAGCGGTTTTTTCAAATTTAATTTCGCGTTTCCTGAACATTTTTCGGTAGTAATTTGTGATTTCTGTGTGAATCTTTTATAAATTTACATCGTATCGATGTATACTTTGTAAAGAAAAAGATATAGAAACACTGGCCACAGACCACAATTAATTTCTCTATTAGTTCTTTATAACGTTTTGTCACATTAAAAAATTTGCACCATGCACTTTTGTCCAATTTTTTGTGTGTGTAATGTATAGTACCTGTCCAAAAGTATATCCAAAATTCAGAAAGATTGACGCAATCACTTTTACAAATTTAGCCAATACACATCCCTACCCCTATTGACAAGTCAAGAGATGTTCCGAAAACTGTAAATATTACCTTTTTGCAGTAGCTTAGCCTAATCACTCTTTCCATATCAAAATCAGTTAAAATACAACATCCAAAAGTTTATTTCACCTCTCTTCTTTCATTTCCAACCCATAAAAACTAAATAATCAATGAGAAAGGCAAAGAAAAAAAATAAGAAAGAATACACCTTAATTAAAGGGAACTATATTCGTAAATAATGCTATTTGGTGTGGTCTGCTTTAGATTTAACATCATCTTGTAAAACCGCAAGTATAATTTTTCTTAAACAACTAAATTTTCAAAACACCAGACCTCTGAATTGGAAAGTAACACTAGCTGGTAAAATGGCTTTATCAAACATATCTAATTGACATTCAACATTTTTTTTAAATAAACTATACATTGCTATTTGTTCCCTGGTCTCTTAAATATTTTTTGGTTGTTAAAACGACCCACTTGTAACAAAAAATACAACAAGATACTTGTAGTCTTTGACAATTTCTATTTTTCTATTACAAAATTATTTTTTTCTGAAAGTCTACCTCGAGAATATACAAGAATTTTCGTACGTTTTTTTTCAATACAAGTGTGGACACAAATCAGTGTGGGTAGTATGTTTGGATGTTTGACAGTGTTTAATGACAAAAGGAGTTCTGTTTTCTCCATAGGGTTCAATATAAAACTGTGTTGCTTAACAGCTAACCTGAGCCAAACATTAACTATTAGCAGTATTGTTTATTCAATATTTAGTTTCTTTTCAAGAGTGTCATGGAGAAGAAATTAATTGCATTTATTTGAATATGATAACCCCCAAGGGCGACTGGGGAAACGAAATATGGTCACTTGGCCTCTCCCGCAAGCAGTTAAACGCTTGCCGAAGTGGGGCGTCCGTTTGGCTGTGTGGGATGTATCAAGTTCGCAGTCACATCCGGTCAGAATGGGGACGTTAAATCCCATGCCTCGTGTTAATAGAGTGCCACGCTCTTTGTACGTTAAGAATCTTGCAAAAACTCTTTAAGGGTCCGAAGGCGGCCTGTTCCAAGGCAAAATATCTGTCCCTATCCAATATACCCTCATTTTCCAGAGGCAGTCCAAATTTCCCAGACCATAATCCCGAATGGCCTCTATTATGACAAGACATATATACCTATTGTATTTATAATAATTGTTAATTTGTTCTCGTCCTGAACATGCATCAAATACTTGCCACTGGACATTAAGCAACCATCAATCAATCAATCGATTATGATAAATTATGTACCACATCTTTGATTTTGAATAGCATGAAGAGGAAAACATAAGTAGATATAGGAAGATGTGGTAAGAGTGCCAATGAGACTACTCTCCATCCAAGTCACAATTTATAAAAGTAAACAATTAAAGGTCAAGGTACGACCTTCAACAAGGAGCCTAGTCTCACACCGAACAGCAAACTATAAAGGGCTCCAAAAACTACTAGTGTAAAACCATTTAAACTGGAAAACCAACGGTCTAATCTAAAGAAAAAAAGTTCATTTCTGCATGAATTTTGTTTTTTCAATACAAGTGTGGACACATATTAATGTGGATAGTATGTTTGACCGTGTTTTCTGACAAAAGGAGTTCTGTTTTTCCCAAAGGGTTCTATATCAAACTGTGTTTCTTAACAGCTAACCTAAGCCAAACATTAAACATAAGCAGTATGTTTTATTCAATATTTAGTTTATTTCAAGATTGTCATAGAGGAGACATAATTGCATTTATTTGATTATGATGAATTATGTTCCACACCTTTGATTTTGAATAGCATGCAGAGGAAAACATAAGGTTCATTTCTGCATGATTTTTGTTTTTTCAATACAAGTGTGGACACAGATCAGTGTGGATAGTATGTTTTGATGTTCGTCAGTGTAATCTGATAAAAAGAGTTCTGTTTTTCCCATAGGGTTATTTATTTAACTGTGTTGCTTAACAGCTAACCTAAGCCAAGCATTTACTATAAGCAGTATTGTTTATTTAATATTTAGTTATTTTCAAGATTATCATGGAGACATTAATTGCATTTATTTGATTACCAAATGATTTTGATAAATCCATTTCCAGCAAAATATACACCAAGATACTAGTTGTCTTTCACAATTTCTATTTCTTTATTACAAAAACAACATTTTGTCTTTTTCTGAAATTTTTCCTCGAGAAAATATAAGGGTTAAAATCTATGTCCACACTTGCATTTAAAAAACTTTTTTTTCCAATATAAGTGTGGACACAGATCAGTGTGGACAGTATGTTTTGATAGTCGTCAGTGTAATCTGACAAAAGGAGTTCTGTTTTTCCCATAGGGTTCTATATTAAACTGTGTTGCTTGACAGCTAACCTGAGCCAAACATTAACTATAAGAAGTATTGTTTATTCAATATTTGGTTTATTTTCAACACTGTTCTGGAGGAGACATTAATTGCATTTATTTGATTATGATAACCCCCAAGGGTGACTGAGGAAACGAAATATGGTCACTTGGCCTCTCCCGACAAGCAGTAAAACGCTTGCCGAAGTGGGGCGTCCGTTTGGCTGTGTGGGATGTATCAAGTTCGCAGTCACATCCGGTCAGAATGGGGACGTTAAATCCCATGCCTCGTGTTAATAGAGTGCCACGCTCTTTGTACGTTAAGAATCTTGCAAAAACATTTAAGGGGTCCGTAGGCGGCCTGTTCCAAGGCAAAATTTCTGTCCCTATCCAGTATACACTCATTTTCCAGAGGCAGTCCAAATTTCCCAGACCATAATCCCGAATGGCCTCTATTATGACAAGACATATATACCTATTGTATTTATAATAATTGTTAATTTGTTCTCGTTTTGAACGTGTATGAAATATTTGCCACTGGACATTAAGCAACCATCAATCAATCAATCAATTGATTATGATAAATTATGTACCACATCTTTGATTTTGAATATCATGCAGAGGAAAACATAAATAGATATAGGAAGATGTGGTAAGAGTGCCAATGAGACAACTCTCCATCCAAGTCACAATTTATAAAAGTAAACAATTAAAGGTCAAGGTACGACCTTCAACAAGGAGCCTAGTCTCACACCAAACAGCAAACTATAAAGGGCTCCAAAAACTACTAGTGTAAAACCATTTAAACTGGAAAACCAACGGTTTAACCTAAAGAAAAAAAAGTTTATTTCTGCATGATTTTTGTTTTTTCAATACAAGTGCGGACACATATTAATGTGGATAGTATGTTTTACCGCGTTTTTCTGACAGAAGGAGTTCTGTTTTTGCCCAAAGGGTTCTATATCAAACTATGCCAAGCATTTACTATAAGCAGTATTGTTTATTTAATATTTAGTTATTTTCAAGATTATCATGGAGACATTAATTGCATTTATTTAATTACCAAATGATTTTGATAAATCCATTTCCAGCAAAATATACACCAAGATACTAGTTGTCTTTGACAATTTCTATTTCTTTATTACAAAAATAACATTTTGTCTTTTTCTGAAATTTTTCCTCGAGAAAATATAAGAGTTAAAATCTATGTCCACACTTGCTGTGAAAAAACTTTTGTATGTCTATTACTTTAACCATTTGACAAAATATTTACTTTTGACCATTTGACAAAAATATAAAAATTTCAAAAAACTTGGACTTTGTCTGAAAAATTTCATTGGATACATCATACATAGCAATTTGGAAAACACCAATTTTGATCATTTTATGTACAATTAAATTAAGTCATATTGTGTGGTCATCAATTTTTGAGGACTGCATGTTAGAAACTAAATGCCTTTCAGGTGTTTTTGTTGTTTTATTGCTGTCTGATTGGTGTATATCTCATATCTCATTGTACTAATACACTAAAATAGAAAGTTCTGTGAAATAAAGATGATATACAAATGTACCAAATTGAAAGTCTCTCTGTTATTTACAACCATTTACTTCTTGTTTCGAATTTTGGATCCTCAATGCTCTTCAACTTTGTACTTGTTTGGCTTTATAAATATTTTGATATGAGCGTCACTGATGAGTCTTATGTAGACGAAACGCGCGTCTGGCGTATTACATTATAATCCTGGTACCTTTGATAACTATCATATATGCAAAAATAGTTTTTCTCATTTTAACTCTTAAGATTTAAGGAAAATGTTGACAAAACAACAAGCATAATACCAGTAAAGGATCTCAAATTTTGGCTGCACAATAAGCTAAAAAAATTTGTTATTTCGTTTTTTTTATATACAAATTTCATTTTAAAACAACATGCATTTTCATTTTTTTAACATTACTTGTCTGTTGACACAACAATTTGAATTTGAACTGTATTATATTCTGAAAGTACTTGTGGTTGAAAAAATATACACAATAGTTTATTCCAGGTGGTTTACACTTAATTCTTGATTACACTACTACTATTACTTCATGTCTGTTAATAATGTTTAAGAGCCCTCTTCTGCATATAATTGCTATTTGTACTCAAAGATTACTTCATACATTTGCACAAGTTTATCCTCCTAAGATGTTGCTCCAATGATAAAATCCTGTAATGCATACTCAGCAATCAGACTCTTGGAAAACTTCCTACAGTTCCTGTAATATAATAAAATCTACATGTAATGTTTGTTTCTGTGGTCAAGGTTCAAGCAAAAAAGATTACATCAATTTAGTCTCCAATGATTTACTAAACTTATAATTAGGAGAAAATTGTATTGCATTTTAAGCTCGATCAAGCTCTGACATGATCAATTGGTGACTTTATGGTGATTTTTAGTAAAACCCAGACCTAGGTTTTTTACTAGTATTTCCCACTGGGCTGGGCATTGCAATACTCATTAAACCCAGGTTTTTGAATTTCCAACCCTGTTTCAGGACATTTTATAGCTCCCTATGCTGTATCAGTTTTGCTCATTGTTGAAAGCTGTACAGATGATCATTTATAGTTGGCAGTATTCAGTCATTTAGACTCTAGTGGATAGTTGTCCCATTGGAAGTCGTACCACATTACATGTTTTATAATTTATAATAAATTACTTATGAAAACAAACTGTCTTCAAGTATACTTATATATGTGTACTACATGTAACCTGAATATATTTAAGTATACTTAGTACCTATAAAAACACAACTCATCATTTTCAAGCCCCCTTCTTACATGTCTTAGCCCCTTACAATCATAGCTTACACCAAAAACAGCTGATTTCTTAATTGATTATAGCTTGTGTAGTATACAATAAACAGACCAAAATATGACACTTTATATTGACAAATGAACCCTGCCCAGACAGTATTGTACACCATACAATCAGTTTCAGACAAGGCAAAAATTACCTAGTTCATGATATCAGTAATAATGGTTTAATCTTAGTCGAGCTATTTTGATAATTTTCCTCAAACTACAAGCATAAATTAGCACATAGGAATGTTATTAATATGAAATAAGAATTGAAATTTTAGGATATCTAGAATATAAAATTTCAATCTCATAAATGTACATGGACTGAAAATTACAGAGTTAAATAAATGTAACTACATGCCTATTCCATACATATATATAGCAGATTAACTTTTCCCTTGATCTGTTGATTGATAGTGGGTTTTTTTATTTCGTCAGTTTGGTGAACTCCTTTTTAAATTTGCACATGATTCAGCATTTTTGTCATACCACTACAAATAGACTGTAACAAATACATACCAATTACATGTACATTCATTTCATTGTATAATTTCACTTCCACTTACATCTTAGGAACTATAAGTGTGTAATTCTGAAAATTTAAATTTCATTAATTATTATAAATATAAGCCCTGAACCTGATTAATTTTTTCAAATAAAAGTAGAGGCTCTTAGCTCTAAGGCAGTAATCATTTTGATTTTCGGAGGGGGGAGGGGGGATTGGGGGCTATTGATATTTTGGAAAATAACTTTTTTCCAGTTTTTGGAGAAAAACATTAATTCTTTTTGACCCTGAGAAAAAGTAATTGTTTGTTTCAGCTTCAGCTGCCACTTTATGTAATGCTAAAAAGACGACAATTTTGGAAAAAGGGTCCACTAACATTAATGTCTATTTGACTTTTGAGCTGTGGAGTATGCGCAGTGGCGGTCTGGACCCCTCCCGTTTTGTCTGTAGGTCTGTATCTGCAAGAAAAAACAAAGTGCACATTAGTTCCACATTAATACGACAATTTTGGAAAAAGGGTCCACTAACATTAAGGTCTACTTAACTTTTGAGCTGGGGAGTCTGCGCAGTGGCGGTCTGGACCCCTTCCGTCTTGTCTGTAGGTCTGTATCTGCAAGAAAAAAACAAAGTGCACATTAGTTCCACATTAATACGACAATTTTGGAAAAAGGGTCCACTAACATTAAGGTCTACTTAACTTTTGAGCTGGGGAGTCTGCGCAGTGGCGGTCTGGACCCCTTCCGTCTTGCCTGTAGGTCTGTATCTGCAAGAAAAAAACAAAGTGCACATTAGTTCCACATTAATACGACAATTTTGGAAAAAGGGTCCACTAACATTAAGGTCTACTTAACTTTTGAGCTGGGGAGTCTGCGCAGTGGCGGTCTGGACCCCTTCCGTCTTGCCTGTAGGTCTGTATCTGCAAGAAAAAAACAAAGTGCACATTAGTTCCACATTAATACGACAATTTTGGAAAAAGGGTCCACTAACATTAAGGTCTACTTAACTTTTGAGCTGGGGAGTCTGCGCAGTGGCGGTCTGGACCCCTTCCGTCTTGTCTGTAGGTCTGTAGGTCTGTATCTGCAAGAAAAAAACAAAGTGCACATTAGTTCCACATTAATACGACAATTTTGGAAAAAGGGTCCACTAACATTAAGGTCTACTTAACTTTTGAGCTGGGGAGTCTGCGCAGTGGCGGTTTGGACCCCTTCCGTCTTGTCTGTAGGTCTGTAGGTCTGTATCTGCAAGAAAAAAACAAAGTGCACATTAGTTCCACATTAATACGACAATTTTGGAAAAAGGGTCCACTAACATTAAGGTCTACTTAACTTTTGAGCTGGGGAGTCTGCGCAGTGGCGGTCTGGACCCCTTCCGTCTTGTCTGTAGGTCTGTAGGTCTGTATCTGCAAGAAAAAAACAAAGTGCACATTAGTTCCACATTAATACGACAATTTTGGAAAAAGGGTCCACTAACATTAAGGTCTACTTAACTTTTGAGCTGGGGAGTCTGCGCAGTGGCGGTCTGGACCCCTTCCGTCTTGTCTGTAGGTCTGTAGGTCTGTATCTGCAAGAAAAAAACAAAGTGCACATTAGTTCCACATTAATACGACAATTTTGGAAAAAGGGTCCACTAACATTAAGGTCTACTTAACTTTTGAGCTTGGGAGTCTGCGCAGTGGCGGTCTGGACCCTTTCCGTCTTGTCTGTAGGTCTGTAGGTCTGTATCTGCAAGAAAAAAACAAAGTGCACATTAATTTCACATTAATACGACAATTTTGGAAAAAGGGTCCACTAACATTAAGGTCTACTTAACTTTTGAGCTGGGGAGTCTGCGCAGTGGCGGTCTGGACCCCTTCCGTCTTGTCTGTAGGTCTGTAGGTCTGTATCTGCAAGAAAAAAAACAAAGTGCACATTAGTTCCACATTAATACGACAATTTTGGAAAAAGGGTCCACTAACATTAAGGTCTACTTAACTTTTGAGCTGGGGAGTCTGCGCAGTGGCGGTCTGGACCCCTTCCGTCTTGTCTGTAGGTCTGTAGGTCTGTATCTGCAAGAAAAAAACAAAGTGCACATTAGTTCCACATTAATACGACAATTTTGGAAAAAGGGTCCACTAACATTAAGGTCTACTTAACTTTTGAGCTGGGGAGTCTGCGCAGTGGCGGTCTGGACCCCTTCCGTCTTGTCTGTAGGTCTGTAGGTCTGTATCTGCAAGAAAAAAACAAAGTGCACATTAGTTCCACATTAATACGACAATTTTGGAAAAAGGGTCCACTAACATTAAGGTCTACTTAACTTTTGAGCTGGGGAGTCTGCGCAGTGGCGGTCTGGACCCCTTCCGTCTTGTCTGTAGGTCTGTAGGTCTGTATCTGCAAGAAAAAAAACAAAGTGCACATTAGTTCCACATTAATACGACAATTTTGGAAAAAGGGTCCACTAACATTAAGGTCTACTTAACTTTTGAGCTGGGGAGTCTGCGCAGTGGCGGTCTGGACCCCTTCCGTCTTGTCTGTAGGTCTGTAGGTCTGTATCTGCAAGAAAAAAAACAAAGTGCACATTAGTTCCACATTAATACGACAATTTTGGAAAAA
Source organism: Mytilus edulis (assembly GCF_963676685.1). Taxonomy (NCBI): domain Eukaryota; kingdom Metazoa; phylum Mollusca; class Bivalvia; order Mytilida; family Mytilidae; genus Mytilus; species Mytilus edulis. Next base: position 69,302,260 of record NC_092351.1, read on the forward strand.
GGGTCCACTAACATTAAGGTCTACTTAACTTTTGAGCTGGGGAGTCTGCGCAGTGGCGGTCTGGACCCCTTCCGTCTTGTCTGTAGGTCTGTAGGTCTGTATCTGCAAGAAAAAAACAAAGTGCACATTAGTTCCACATTAATACGACAATTTTGGAAAAAGGGTCCACTAACATTAAGGTCTACTTAACTTTTGAGCTGGGGAGTCTGCGCAGTGGCGGTCTGGACCCCTTCCGTCTTGTCTGTAGGTCTGTAGGTCTGTATCTGCAAGAAAAAAACAAAGTGCACATTAGTTCCACATTAATACGACAATTTTGGAAAAAGGGTCCACTAACATTAAGGTCTACTTAACTTTTGAGCTGGGGAGTCTGCGCAGTGGCGGTCTGGACCCCTTCCGTCTTGTCTGTAGGTCTCTAGGTCTGTATCTGCAAGAAAAAAAACAAAGTGCACATTAGTTCCACATTAATACGACAATTTTGGAAAAAGGGTCCACTAACATTAAGGTCTACTTAACTTTTGAGCTGGGGAGTCTGCGCAGTGGCGGTCTGGACCCCTTCCGTCTTGTCTGTAGGTCTGTAGGTCTGTATCTGCAAGAAAAAAACAAAGTGCACATTAGTTCCACATTAATACGACAATTTTGGAAAAAGGGTCCACTAACATTAAGGTATACTTAACTTTTGAGCTGGGGAGTCTGCGAAGTGGCGGTCTGGACCCCTTCCGTCTTGTCTGTAGGTCTGTAGGTCTGTAGGTCTGTATCTGCAAGAAAAAAGCAAAGTGCACATTAGTTCCACATTAATACGACAATTTTGGAAAAAGGGTCCACTAACATTAAGGTCTACTTAACTTTTGAGCTGGGGAGTCTGTGCAGTGGCGGTCTGGACCCCTTCCGTCTTGTCTGTAGGTCTGTAGGTCTGTATCTGCAAGAAAAAAACAAAGTGCACATTAGTTCCACATTAATACGACAATTTTGGAAAAAGGGTCCACTAACATTAAGGTCTACTTAACTTTTGAGCTGGGGAGTCTGCGCAGTGGCGGTCTGGACCCCTTCCGTCTTGTCTGTAGGTCTGTAGGTCTGTATCTGCAAGAAAAAAACAAAGTGCACATTAGTTCCACATTAATACGACAATTTTGGAAAAAGGGTCCACTAACATTAAGGTCTACTTAACTTTTGAGCTGGGGAGTCTGCGCAGTGGCGGTCTGGACCCCTTCCGTCTTGTCTGTAGGTCTGTATCTGCAAGAAAAAAACAAAGTGCACATTAGTTCCACATTAATACGACAATTTTGGAAAAAGGGTACACTAACATTAAGGTCTACTTAACTTTTGAGCTGGGGAGTCTGCGCAGTGGCGGTCTGGACCCCTTCCGTCTTGTCTGTAGGTCTGTAGGTCTGTATCTGCAAGAAAAAAACAAAGTGCACATTAGTTCCACATTAATACGACAATTTTGGAAAAAGGGTCCACTAACATTAAGGTCTACTTAACTTTTGAGCTGGGGAGTCTGCGCAGTGGCGGTCTGGACCCCTTCCGTCTTGTCTGTAGGTCTGTAGGTCTGTATCTGCAAGAAAAAAAACAAAGTGCACATTAGTTCCACATTAATACGACAATTTTGGAAAAAGGGTCCACTAACATTAAGGTCTACTTAACTTTTGAGCTGGGGAGTCTGCGCAGTGGCGGTCTGGACCCCTTCCGTCTTGTCTGTAGGTCTGTAGGTCTGTATCTGCAAGAAAAAAACAAAGTGCACATTAGTTTCACATTAATACGACAATTTTGGAGAAAGGGTCCACTAACATTAAGGTCTACTTAACTTTTGAGCTGGGGAGTCTGCGCAGTGGCGGTCTGGACCCCTTCCGTCTTGTCTGTAGGTCTGTAGGTCTGTATCTGCAAGAAAAAAAACAAAGTGCACATTAGTTCCACATTAATACGACAATTTTGGAAAAAGGGTCCACTAACATTAAGGTCTACTTAACTTTTGAGCTGGGGAGTCTGCGCAGTGGCGGTCTGGACCCCTTCCGTCTTGTCTGTAGGTCTGTAGGTCTGTATCTGCAAGAAAAAAAACAAAGTGCACATTAGTTCCACATTAATACGACAATTTTGGAAAAAGGGTACACTAACATTAAGGTCTACTTAACTTTTGAGCTGGGGAGTCTGCGCAGTGGCGGTCTGGACCCCTTCCGTCTTGTCTGTAGGTCTGTAGGTCTGTATCTGCAAGAAAAAAAACAAAGTGCACATTAGTTCCACATTAATACGACAATTTTGGAAAAAGGGTCCACTAACATTAAGGTCTACTTAACTTTTGAGCTGGGGAGTCTGCGCAGTGGCGGTCTGGACCCCTTCCGTCTTGTCTGTAGGTCTGTATCTGCAAGAAAAAAACAAAGTGCACATTAGTTCCACATTAATACGACAATTTTGGAAAAAGGGTCCACTAACATTAAGGTATACTTAACTTTTGAGCTGGGGAGTCTGCGCAGTGGCGGTCTGGACCCCTTCCGTCTTGTCTGTAGGTCTGTAGGTCTGTAGGGTCTGTATCTGCAAGAAAAAAACAAAGTGCACATTAGTTCCACATTAATACGACAATTTTGGAAAAAGGGTCCACTAACATTAAGGTCTACTTAACTTTTGAGCTGGGGAGTCTGTGCAGTGGCGGTCTGGACCCCTTCCGTCTTGTCTGTAGGTCTGTAGGTCTGTATCTGCAAGAAAAAAACAAAGTGCACATTAGTTCCACATTAATACGACAATTTT